>NC_090393.1:31861162-31958662 GCF_036365525.1 Heterodontus francisci | reverse complement strand
TCTGTCTCTCTGCCCCTCTGTCTCTCTGCCCCTCTGTCTCTCTGCCCCTCTGTCTCTCTGCCCCTCTGTCTCTCTGCCCCTCTGTCTCTCTGCCCCTCTGTCTCTCTGCCCCTCTGTCTCTCTGCCCCTCTGTCTCTCTGCCCCTCTGTCCCTCTGTCCCTCTGCCCCTCTGCCCCTCTGCCCTCTGCCCCTCTGCCCCTCTGCCTCTCTCTCTCTGTCCATCTGGATGAAGCAGTCTACAGTGTGTTTGGGTATGAAACAGTAAGAGAGACACACATGTCTTCCTACAGTTAATAACACTCAGTTCAGTGAAGCTCACTTGTTAAGTCAGATAGGGAACATCAAAGGGTAAGATTTGTGTAATGTATTATTTTGATACAAGAAGCAGTATGAAATTGATTGAATCTCAGTGGAAATTTATTTTATATTCATTCATTGGGTTATAATGGGGGACTTCATCAAAATATAGGCTGGGATAGTAGTAGTGTAAAGGACAAAGAGGGGAGTTCCTAGAGTGTGTTTAGGAGAATTTTCTTCAGTATGTTTCCAGTCCAAGGAGAAAGGAGGCACTACTAGAGCTGATTCTTGGGAATGAGGTGGGCCAAGTAGATCTAGTGTCAGTAGGGGAAAAATTAGGGGACAGTGATCATTGTATCATAAGGTTTAGGTTGGCTATGGAAAAGGACAAGGTGCAATCCAGAGTAAGAATAATTAACTGGGGGAAAGCCAACTTCAATGAGGTGAGAATAGATCTGGCCCAGGTAAATTGGAATCAAAGGTTGGCAGGCAAAATGGTAACTGCACAATGGGCTGCCTATAAAGAAGAGATAGTCCGGACACAGTCGAGGTATATTTCCATGAAGCAGAAAGGTAGGGCAAACAAATCCAGAGCTCCTTGGATGACAAAAGAGATAGATATTAAGATGAAGATGATGTCAGGTGGATAATACAATGGAGAACTATGCTGAATATAGAAGGTTCAGAGGGGATGTGAAAAAGCAAATTAGAGAAGGAAAGAGAGTATTAAAAGAGACTGGCAGCTTTTATAAAAGGGAATCCAAAAGTCTTCTATAGGCATACTAATAGTAAAAGAGTGGGGCCGATCAGGGATCAAAAAGGGGATTTTACGCATGGAGGCGGGGCATGGCTGAGGTATTAAATGAATACTTTGCATCTGTCTTTACCAAGGAAGAAGATGCTGCGCAGGTCTTGGTGAAAGAGGAGGTAATTCAGACACTTGAAGGGTTTAAAATTGATAAGCTATTGGATAGGCTGTCTGTACTTAAAATTGTAAAGGCACTGGGACCGGATGAGATGTGTCCAAGGATGCTGAGGGAAGTGAGAGTGGAAATTGTGAAATCACTGGCCATAATTTTCCAGTCTTCCTTAGATTCAGGGCTGGTGCCAGAGGACTGGAGAATTGTTCAAAAAAGGGTGTAAAGATAAGCCCAGCAACTGCAGACCGGTCAGTTTAATCACTGTGATGGGGAAGCTTCTAAAAACAATAATTCAGGGCAAAATTAATAGTCACTTGGGCAAATGCGGGTTTTAAAAAAATTCATTCATGGGATGCGGGTGTTGCTGGCTCAGCCAGCATTTATTGCTGATCCCTAATTGCCTTTGAGAAGGTGGTAGTGAGCTGCCTTCTTGAACCACTGCAGTCCTTGAAATGTAGGTACACCACCAATTCTGTTAGGAAGGGAGTTCCAGGATTTTGACCCAGCGACAGTGAAGGAACAGCGATATAGTTCCCAGTCAAGGTGATGTGTGGCTTGGAGGGGAACTGGCAGTGGGTGGTGTTGCCATGCAACTGTTGTCTTTGTCCTTCTAAGTGGTAGAGATTGCAGCTTTGGAAGGTGCTGTCGAAGGAGTCTTAGTTGCTGCAGTGCGTCTTGTAGATGATGCACACTGCTGCCACTGTGTGTCGGTGGTGAAGGGAGTAAATGTTGAGGGTGGTGGATGGGGTGAATGTTTGTGGATGGGGTACCAATCAAGGGGCTGCTTTGTCCTGGATGGTGTCGAGCTTCTTGAGTGTTGTTGGAGCTGCACCCATCCAGGCAAGTGGAGAGTATTCCATCACACTCCTGACTTGTGCCTTGTAGATGGTGGACAGGCACTGGGGAGACAGGAGGTGAGTTACTCGCCACAGAATTCCTAGTCTCTGACCTGCTCTTGTAGCCACAGTATTTGTGTGGCTGGTCCAGTTCAGTTTCTGATCATTGGTAACCCCCAGGATGCTGATAGTGGGGGAATTCGGCGATGGTAATACCATTGAACATCAAGGGAAAATGGTTGGATTCTGTCTTGTTGGAGATAGTCATTGCCTGGCACTTGTGTGGCGTGAATGTTACTTGCCACTTATCAGCCCAAGCCTGGATATTGTCCAAGTCTTGCTGCATTTCTACACAGACTGCTTCAGTATCTGAGGAGTCGCGAATGGTGCTGAACATCGTGCAATCATCAGCGAACATCCCACTTTTGATCTTGTGTTGGAAGGAAGGTCATTGATGAAGCAGCTGTAGATGGTTGAGCCGAGGACACTATCCTGAGGAACTCCTGCAGTGATGTCATCGGACTGAGATGATTATCCTCCAACAACCACAACCATCTTCCTTTTTGCTAGGTATGACTCCAACCAGCAGAGAGTTTTCCCCCTGATTCCCATTGACTCCAGTTTTACTAGGGCTCCTTGATGCCATACTCGGTCAAATGCTGCCTTGATATCAAGGGCGGTCACTCTCACCTCATTTCTGGAGTGCATCTCTTTTGTCCCTGTTTGGACCAAGGCTGTGATGAGGTCAGGAGCTGAGTGGCCCTGACTGAACCCAAACTGAGCATCCATGAGCAGGTTATTGCTGAGTAAGTGCCACTTGATAGCGATGTCGAGGACCCCTTCCATCACTTTGCTGATGGTAGAGAGTAGACTGATAGGGCAGTAATTGGCTGGTTGGATTTGTTCTGCTTTTTATGTACAGGACATGCCTGGGCAATTTTCCACACTGCTAAATAGCTGTACTGGAACAGCTTGGCTAGGGGCGCAGCTAGATCTGAAGCACATGTCTTCAGTGCTATTGCTGGAATGTTATCAGGGCCTATAGCCTTTGCAGTATCCAGTGCCTTCAGCCATTTTTTGTTATCACATGGAGTGAATCGGATTGGCTGAAGACTGGCATCTGTGATGCTGGGGACCTCAGGAGGAGGCCAAGATGGCTTATCTACTAGGCACTTCTGGCTGAAGGATGTAAATGCTTCAGCCTTGTCTTTTGCACTGATGTGCTGGGCTCCCCCATCGTTGAAGATGGGGATATTTATGGAGCCTCCTTCTCCTGTTAGTTGTTTAATTGTCCACCACCATTCACAGCTGGATGTGGCAGGACTGCAGAACTTAATCTGATCCATTGGTTGTAGGATCACTTAGCCCTGTCTATTGTATGCTATTCGGCATGCAAGTAGTCCTGTGTTGCAGCTTCACCAGGTTGACACTTCATTTTTAGCTATACCTGGTGCTGCTCCTGGCATGCCCTCCTGCACTCTTCATCGGTTAATTGGGGAAACCAGCATGGATTTGTGAAGGGCAAATCGTGTTTAACTAACTTGCTGAAGTTTTTTGATGAGACAACAGAGAATGTTGATCAGGGTAATGCGGTTGATATAGTGTACATGGACTTCCAAAAAACATTTGCACAAGTGCCACACAACAGACTTGTGAGCATTTATAGCTCGAGGAATAAAAGGGACATTGGCAACATGGATATAAAATTGGCCGAGTGACGGGAAACAAAGAGTAGTGGTTAATGGTTATTTTTCTGACTGGAGGAAGGTTTTTCGTGGAGTTCCGCATGGGTCAGTGTTAGGACCCCTGTTGTTCCTGATATATATTAATGACCTAGACCTTTGTGTACAGGACCACAATTGCAAAATTGTCCTTGATATGAATAAAAGCAAAAGACTGCGGATGCTGGAAATCTGAAATAAAAACAAGAAATGCTGGAACCACTCAGCAGGTCTGGCAGCATCTGTAGAAAGAGAAGCAGAGTTAACGTTTCGGGTCAATGACCCTTCTTCGGAACTCGCAAATATTAGAAATGTCAAAGGTTATAAGCAAGTGAGCCGGGGGTGGGGCAAAAGATAACAAAGGAGAAAGTGTAGATTGGACAAGGCCACATAGCTGACCAAGAGGTCATGGGGCAAAGGCAAACAATATGTTAATGTTGTGTTGAAAGACAAAGCATTAGTACAGATAGGGTGTTAACGAACTGAAGATTGAACAGCAAGTACAAACATGAAAAAAAAACCAGTGGGTAAGCAAACTGAACAAACTACAACGAAATGAAATAAACAGGAGAAAAAAAATTGTAAAAAATGTAAATAAGAAAAAATAACTAAAAAGAAAAGTAAAATGGGGGGCCCGTCATGCTCTGAAATTATTGAACTCCATGTTCAGTCCGGCAGGCTGTAGTGTGCCTAATCGGAAAATGAGATGCTGTTCCTTGAGCTTGCGTTGATGTTCAGTGGAACACTGCAGCAAGCCCAGGATAGAGATGTGAGCATGAGAGCAGGGGGGAGTGTTGAAATGGCAAGCAACCGGAAGCTCAGGGTCTGCTTGCGGACTGAGCGGAGATGTTCCGCAAAGCGGTCACCCAGTCTGCGTTTGGACTCCCCAATGTAGAGGAGACCACATTGTGAGCAGCGAATACAGTATACTACATTGAAAGAAGTACAAGTAAATCGTTGCTTCTACCCATCTCCCCGCCCCCCCATCTCCCCGCCCCCCCATCTCCCCGCCCCCCCATCTCCCCGCCCCCCCATCTCCCCGCCCCCCCATCTCCCCGCCCCCCCATCTCCCCGCCCCCCCATCTCCCCGCCCCCCCATCTCCCCGCCCCCCCATCTCCCCGCCCCCCCATCTCCCCGCCCCCCCCATCTCCCCGCCCCCCCCATCTCCCCGCCCCCCCCATCTCCCCGCCCCCCCCATCTCCCCGCCCCCCCCATCTCCCCGCCCCCCCCATCTCCCCGCCCCCCCCATCTCCCCGCCCCCCCCATCTCCCCGCCCCCCCCATCTCCCCGCCCCCCCCATCTCCCCGCCCCCCCCATCTCCCCGCCCCCCCCATCTCCCCGCCCCCCCCATCTCCCCGCCCCCCCCATCTCCCCGCCCCCCCCATCTCCCCGCCCCCCCCATCTCCCCGCCCCCCCCATCTCCCCGCCCCCCCCATCTCCCCGCCCCCCCCATCTCCCCGCCCCCCCCATCTCCCCGCCCCCCCCATCTCCCCGCCCCCCCCATCTCCCCGCCCCCCCCATCTCCCCGCCCCCCCCATCTCCCCGCCCCCCCATCTCCCCGCCCCCCCATCTCCCCGCCCCCCCATCTCCCCGCCCCCCCCATCTCCCCGCCCCCCCCATCTCCCCGCCCCCCCCATCTCCCCGCCCCCCCCATCTCCCCGCCCCCCCCATCTCCCCGCCCCCCCCATCTCCCCGCCCCCCCCATCTCCCCGCCCCCCCCATCTCCCCGCCCCCCCCATCTCCCCGCCCCCCCCATCTCCCCGCCCCCCCCATCTCCCCGCCCCCCCCATCTCCCCGCCCCCCCCATCTCCCCGCCCCCCCCATCTCCCCGCCCCCCCATCTCCCCGCCCCCCCCATCTCCCCGCCCCCCCCATCTCCCCGCCCCCCCCCATCTCCCCGCGCCCCCCATCTCCCCGCCCCTACCCTGCCACCTGTCTGTCTGTCTCTCTATCTTTGATAGTTTAGTGTGTGGGAACGTTCAGCTTTGTGATTGGACAGTTTTTTTTTTAAATCGTAAGTTTCACTGCTGACAAGTGGTCCGAGTGACAACAGCGCTTCCACTCTTCTGACCAGTTTGGGGTTTTCCAGCTGGTTCCGATTTTTTTGTCAAGTCCACTGGAAAACCCCGAACTTGTCCACAGAGTAGAAGCGCTGTTGCCTCTCAGACCACTTGTCAGCTGCAAAATTGACACTTGCAATTTTTTTTTTAAAAGCCTGTCTGTAGAAGCGAATAGGAAATTTCTCATCCGAGAAATTACCAGTCATGGACCTGCAAAATTTTTATCACGGACTCTGGTGTCCATGTACAGACACGTTGCCGACCCCTGAAGGGGTCTGGACAGGGAAGATAGGGAAAAATCTGATCCCATTGGTAGAAGGATCGAGAACAGGAGAGCACAGATTTAAGGTAATTGACAAAAGAAACAATGGCGACATGAGGAAAAACTTCTTCACACAGCGAGTGTTTAGGATGTGAAATGCACTGCCTGAGAGTGTTTTGGAAGCACTTTCAATTGAGGCATTCATGAGGAAATTGGATTATCTGAAAAGTAAGAATATGTAGGGCTGCAGGGAGAAGACATGAGGTAAATTGCTCTTTTAGAAAGTCGGCACAGACACAACGGGCCAAATGGCCTTCTGTGCTGTAACAATTCTGTGAAATGCAGTGCCCATGTGGGCATTACCCGTGTGTGAAGCTAAATGATGTTTGTCAGCAGACTATTGGTCCGATAGCTGGGATTGAAGGTGAACTTGACCCTGTCCTCGCCTAACATCCACACACTTGCAATTTCGGCTGAGGTTGCAGGATAGTAATCAGGAACATGATCGTTGGATGACTTTCTTCCCAATGAGTTCAGTTAGAGCACCTCCACTTTGGCCAAGGCTGAGAACAAGCTCAGCACAGACCTGGGACCTTCCCAATCTGTATTGCTCAAATACTGTATCAAATGAGCTAAAATATGTTTTATAGCCTCTTTCTACGCTGAGCATTTTTACATTTTTTTTTGTTGGCCTGCAAGTTTCCTGGGTTTCTCAGGTGTGTCTTTTATCCTGTCCCTGTCTAATTTATACTTGCATCTATTTTCGATTTTTTTTTTTGGGGCAGTTTGGTTACAATCTCCTTGTTGAATATGATTTTTGCCTGAAAAGTCCTGCACTTATGAAATTTTGCTTCTCCCTCCTGTTTCAGGGTATCCTCAAGTGCTGGTTTTGAAACTGGTCACTAACAAAATGGTGGTGTTTTTGAAAGAAGCTTCTTTAGTTGGAAATGGAGTGATTGGTTATTTTCGCCATCTGTCGGCTATATAAAGTAATGCGAGCCATTCTGCCTGTATAACCAACATGTACTCAAAAATAAGCATTATTCACCTTAGATTAGATACAAAATGGACTTTGAGATATATTTTTTCCTGCCAATTTTTCTGCACAAACTTTTACGTCTCCAGACTCCTTGACGGGGTACAGTTCCATGGCTGTTGGTGCTTTGGCCAAGAGGCTGTTGTTTGTGTGTGAGCTTGACATTAAGAATTTGACTTTGACCCTGTCCTTGTTTGGTATGTAACTGGACAGTGAGCCTGAGTGACTTCCCTAGTCAACCTTCCCCTTCTTAACGTAGGGACATCGAGGGTAATTGCTCCCTCACTTGAGGGCAGCTAATTCGGCACGCACTAGGGATCCAACCTTTTTTTTTAGCTTTGGCAATACATGAAATTTATTTACTGAGCTCCATGGGGAAGCCTGCATGCATCATTTTGGCTGAGATTAAGGAGAGAGAGAGACTTGCATTTATCTAGCACCTTTCAAATATCAAGACATCGAAAGCACTTCACAGCCAATGAAGTACTTTTGAAGTGTAGTAAGTATTGGAATGTAGGAAATGTAAATTAGTGGACTTTCCACAGACCCTCGTTCAAACTGGAGGCTAAGGAAGGAATTTGAAAACTGCACACAATTTCCAATAAAGGCCTGCTTGGGTCTGCAAAAAAAACACAACCCGAGCCCGACAGAACCACAAAAAAAACCCGACCCGGCCCGAGTCCTTCCATTTTTTCTCGCACCCGACCCATCCCGACTTGACCCAACCGTCAGTTAACTTACCTTCCGTTTTTCACTTTGTTGCTGATATGGACAAGCTTAAAATAACTGTAACAAAACCACCTTTCTAGTCCAAAAATTAAATTAACAGTGGAGCCACTTACCTGGGATAGAGCGTGTCTGACCCGAGCCCGAATGCCAGACCCAGAAGTGCAACCCGGCCCGAACCCGACACATTGTCAGCTTCGGGTCAGGTAGCCGGCCTTTACCTCCCAATACTGTCCTTCCTGTCTTCCCAGGTACTGGTGCAGATTCATAGGAGGACCCAGATAATTTTGTATTTTACATTAAAGTTGGGTGCATTCTGATCAAAATTTTTCTTTGCAATTGGTAGATTCTTAATGGTTAAAACCACATTTATAGAAAAAAATTAGTTTCATCATATTCGCCAAAATAGTCCACCATCACTTAACAATCATTTCCCCAAAGCTACCTACCCAGTTATCAACTGGAACTTTCTTACAAGGATAGTTAAAGATTATTTTTTCCAAAAATATACTTTATTCATAAAATTTACAGTACACAACAGTTCAAATTTGACAGAACAGAAAGTGCTGGAAATACTCAGCAGGTCTGGCAGCATCTGTGGAGAGAGAAACAGAGTTAACGTTTCAGGTCAGAAGGCTTTCGTCAGAAGGGTCGCAGACCTGAAACGTTAACTCTGTTTCTCTTTCCACAGATGCTGCCAGATCTGCTGAGTCTGGCACTTTCTGTTCTCATTTCAGAGTTCCAGCAGTCATAGTGTTTTGCTGTTATGTTCAGATTTGACATTACACAAAATGCAGTACAGATTAGTTTCTTTCAATACAGTACAAGGTGCCTCACTACACTTGCCATTACAGGTTATATTTGCAATGTAAATTTACATTCCATGTCAAACATTCTCTAGTGCATACAGCCCAAAGGGTTTTACATGAGTTCCAGCCCCTTGGTATACTATGGCGGGAGGGCCTTACACAGTTGCCTTTCCCCATTGAACCTTTGCAGCGGCTGCCCTGAGCTTCAGTACATCCCTTAGCATGTAATCCTGGACCTTGGAATATGCCAGTTTGCAGCACTCGATCATCAACAGCTCTTTGCACTGAAGGACCGGCAAGTGTCGAGCAGACCAAAGTGTGTCTTTTACCAAATAGATGCTCCTCCAGCAGCAGTTGATGTTTATCTCCGTGTGCATCTCTGGGAACAGACCGTAGAGCACTGAGTCATGCGTTATGGATCTGCTCGGGATGAACCTTGACAAAAACCACTGCATCTCTTTCCAGATCTGCTTTGCGAAGGCACATTCCAGAAGGCGGTGGGCGATGGTCTTTCTCCCCACTGCAGCCACCTTGAAAGTTCTGGTGATGAAGCATTCTGCCAGATGAGTTTGATAGTCTGCTCGAGAAACCATCCGACAAGTAAAGGCGTGCTCAGGTCGGGGAAAAAGAACCCGACCAAACCACAGCGGACCCGAGCCGGACCCGGCCTGGGTCCCTCCGATTTTGCCCCACGCCCCACCTGATCCGAGCCCGACCCGACCATCCCTTTACTTAACTTCCGACTCGGAACTTCCAGGAAGCTGCAGCATGTGCGTGATGACATCATAGAGACGTCACTCGCTCACGGCGCAGTCTCAGTTTCCCTGCTCGACGTCCCGGACTCCCAGCTCAGGTAAGTTTTTAAAAAAAAATTTTAATACTTACCAGCAGAGCACTTACCATCTATGTCCAGCCCGACCCGACCCGACCTAAGCCCGATAGCCGGACCCGGAAGAGGGACCCGACCCGACTCAAACCCAGCACGTCGTCGGGTTCATGTCGGGTAGCAGGCCTTTACCGACAGCACCCACCATCTCCTTTTCCAGTACGGCCTCAAGGGTGTTATGTGCAGACCACTGCCTGATGGACCTCTGGTCAAATGTGTTTTTCTGTACAGACCTTTCCACGAGGGGCAGGTGGTACAGCACGGTCCAACTGAATGGAGCATTCTGCAGCAATGAGGCCAGACCCGTCCTTCGTAAAACCGGGGACCGATAGAACCTCAGCATGCAGTGGCACTTGGTGATTGTGTCTAAGCGCAGCTTGATGCAGTGCACACAAAGTTGGCCATCAGGATGAGGGTGACATTGAGTATGTTTTCCCCCACCTCTTTTATCTAAAGGTTTGAACATTGTGTACCTTTGGACACGGTCCATTTTTGATCGCCAGATAAAGCGGAAGATGGCTCAGAGAACCGCCACAGTGCAGGCACAGGAGCAGAGTATGGGCCAGACCTGCACCATGTACAGCAACACCGAGAGCGCCTTGCACCTGATGACCAGGTTCTTACCCGCAGTGGAGAAGGAGCTCAGCTCCCACATGCCCAGTTTCTGTTTTACTATTACTATTCACTCCTTTTGCCGCATGCCCTGGTCCCTCCGAACATATCTCCAGCACTTCAGGTAGTTAGGAAGAGAGCCTATTGGCCTATTACTAGAAGGTTTATAGACTGTCATCATTTTACCCGATAATTCCTTTTAGATCTTTTCTACTCCCCTTCACTTTAACCCAGCACTGTCGCACCTTCCTTTCAACTGAGGAGGGCAGGATAGGAATGTATAGAATGGGCTCCACTCCATGACTATAGTGCAGCATTTTGATTAGAATAGCTATGTAGGCATTTATTTCTTCTAAGACTGAGCTGCTGTTGTAAAATGATTTGTGCAAATGTCTGATTGAGAACTAGTGGAATTCATCCAAAGTTGGTGACCAAATCTGAAGTGGAGGCTGGAATATGAACTCTCCTTATCTTAGGAGTCTAGTGCTTGACCGGTCACTGCACCAGTAAATAGGCAACCTTTTACTCTACCTGTGATTCAGACTATGGTTCAGTGTTACACTAAAGATCAGTTGGTAGATGAAAGGCTTGAGAACTTTGTTTATGAATTAGCAATCTTCACAGTGTAAGCTTAGCTTAGGAGCCATTTTTGCCTCATTACAAAAGCATTGCAGAAAATAGAAGGGTGTTTGACTCTTGCTGCTCTAACATTTGTTCTGTTACCATGACAACAATTACTTCCTCAGTTTACTCTACAGAATGTAAAGCTACCTGCTGCATGTCCCAGTAAACGACTACTTGAAGAACAGGTAGTTCTTTGGCGCAGCAGGTCAGCTGTTAACAATCAGCATGTTACTGACTGCTGTGGCACTTCGAGGAAAAAAAATGAACAGGTCTGCCTGCTCCAGTAATCAATCCTTGAAGCAACCTGGCCTCTATGATTTAGCTTCTCACTGGATGGTACCATTTACAGTGAAACCTGATGGGCAGTGCGAGCCTAAAATAAATGTTTGCATATAGACCCAATTCATTTGTGCTAATCGCACACATTCCAGACAGCACTTGAGGGCATTTTTGTGATTGTGGCCTAGCATCCACACTGCCTCTTAACCTCCCTCAACAGCACTGCTCTGGGACTCCTTCCTCCTGTTGCTATGATGTTGAATGTCACTGCAAAATGTTTGGGGAATTCTTAAGAGAATCAGGAGAAGCCCCCACAAAGAGCAGTAGCATTCAGTTCAAAAACAAGAATAACCAGTGATGGGAGTCCTGAAACCGCACAGAATCGCGAGTATAAGAGCGATACTTACTGGGGAATGAGAGGAAAACCAAAGAGCAGAACTGGTGGAACCAGGTAAGAGGGGATGCAGAGGGCAAGGGGTTTAGGGAAACCTAAGCTGTTATGGGTGAAGAGGAGAAAGCTTAATGGTGCTTCAAACTGGGAATGCCCAAGAGTAGCATCTGTTTGAAAAAAGTTGGGATTGGTATAATAGGAGTAGGGAAAAGTGAGGGAGAGGAAAGCCCAAGGACAGATGGAAGAGCAGCAGCTTGATTTAGTGGGATAGTTGGGGGTGGCGGAGGCGGAGTTGTGTGGCTCTGTGAACTGGCGGGGGAGGGGAGGGGGATCCTCTGTGACCTGCAGGCGTTGGAGGGGGAGCATACTTAAAAATGATGAATGCTGATTATTTTTTAATCAAAAATTTCCAGCAGATCATGCTGAACCCCTTAGAAACAAACCACTTGTGATGAAAAGGACAGCTTTTGGAAGGAACATACTTCAGTTCTAACTTCACTGCCTGTAATCGGATGGTTGACTTCTACTTTATATATTTTTTTAAAGAAAATTATTATTTTTTTAAATCTTCCAATAATGGATTATATGCTATTTATTGGAAGAAAGAAGTTTTAAAATATCGAGAAAATTCCCAAATAGCAAATGGAGAATGGTTCTCAATAAAATTCGGAAAATGTCTCATCATTTAGATTTTTAAAAATGGAATGTCCAGTGTAGAGTCTGAAAAAATTGGAAAATGGACCAAATGAAATATCAAGCAACATTTTTCTTCGCGGTTGCGGAAAGGCAGGTGTTGTATGTCTCCAGACAGTGCTGGGAAATAAATCTGGTGCCTCCAGCTCTTGTATCACTCTTCAGGCTTTTTTGTGCTTCTGTGGTTTTGCCTCTAGTATAAATTAAGGAACTTTGGATAAACATTAATGACAACCTCGCCCCCCCCCCCCCCCCCCACCACCACCACCCCTGTCCGCTGCACTTTGTTACGGCAGCTTTTCACAGAGCATAGGCAGGGCTTTTGCTAGTATCGTAAGTTGGCATGTATTGGTGGGTAAAAACAGTGCATCGTGGGCTTAAACCCTAATTAGTTAACTAATTTAACAGGCTGTAGCAATGGAAGCATCTGTGTATTGAAGTCTTTTTTGGCAAGATTCCTGTGTTTTCTGTACCAGCTCATACATTTATACTCGTCAATTTATGGTTTTTGCCTCAAAATCCACTTCCTGTTGCTCACAGTTTGATTTCAACTTCTGATCTGCTTCAGCCTTGCGAAACTGCTGCCCTTGTGATAAATGCAGAAACATTGTATTGAATTGTTAGGACATACCTGGTTGCAAAAGCTAAGTTGGCCCATACTGTGTAACATGTTTCAACATGAGTGCTAAAATAATACATCAAAAATAATAAATGCAACAGAAAGATTTTAAACTGCTGTCAGTTTGGCTCAATTGATTGCACTCCTTTGGAATCAAGGTTCAGTACTAAGGCCCTACTACAGATTTGAGCACATGTTTAGTTTAGTTTAGAGATACAGCACTGAAACAGGCCCTTCGGCCCACCGAGTCTGTGCCGACCATCAACCACCCATTTATACTAATCCTACACTAATTCCATATTCCTACCACATCCCCACCTGTCCTACCACCTACCTATACTAGGGGCAATTTATAATGGCCAAGTAACCTATCAACCAGCAAGTCTTTGGCATGTGGGAGGAAACCGGAGCACCCGGAGGAAACCCACGCAGACACAGGGAGAACTTGCAAACTCCACACAGGCAGTACCCAGAATTGAACCCGGGTCGCTGGAGCTGTGAGGCTGCGGTGCTAACCACTGTGCCGCGCATGTTCTTAGCTTACATTTCAGTGCAGCACTAATGGCTTGCTACATTGTCAAAGGTGCCATCATTTGGGTGAGATGTTAAACTCATTCCTGTGTGCCTGTAAAAGATCCTATGACACTATTCAAAGGAATTCAAAGGAGAATAAACGTTCTCCCAGTGTCCTTGCTAACTTTCATTCCTCAATCAACACCACTAAAAATAGTTTGATAATTCATTAATTTATTGTTTGTGGGACCTTGCTGTGAGCTAATTGACTGGCACGTTTGCTTATACAACAAAGGTGAATTTGCTTACAAAAATAATTCATTGGTTGCGAAGCATGTTTCGATGTCCTGAGGGTACAAAAACGCACTCTATAAATGTGAGTTCTTGTCATAAATTTTTAGAAAGCTATTTTAAACATTGCAGCTGTAGCAGAAGGCTCACAGTCGCAGTCAACACTGGAACACAAATGGGCAGAGTCACAGTGTGAGGGACGGCTGTAGTTTCAATCTCTGCTTCGCTTCTCGACGTGCGGAGGCAACGCTCCTGTCTCGTCCCAGGTGACTCGGAATGAGCAGCCAGAACTCCTAAATTCCAATTTTTAAGAGAGATACAGCACTGAAACAGGCCCTTCAGCCCACCAAGTTTCTGCCAACCATCATTCACCCATTTATACTAATCCTACATTAATCCCATATTCCCTACCACATCCCCACTTTCCCTCAATTCTCCTGCCACCTACCTACACTAGGGGCAATTTATAATGGCCAATTTGCCTATCAACCTGCAAGTCTTTGGCTGTGGGAGGAAACCGGAGCACCCGACAGAAACCCACACGGTCACAGGGAGAACTTGCAAACTCCGCACAGGCAGTACCCAGAACTGAACCCGGGTCGCTGGAGCTGTGAGGCTGCGGTGCTAACCACTGCGCCACTGTGCCACCTAATGAACAGCAGGTTCTCCCATTCCACTGGAAGGGACCTATTCAGATGGAATTTGAACCTGTGACCTGGCTGTGTCCACCAGAGTGTGCTGGAAAAAGAATAGTGGCCATTATAAATAACTTTTAGACCACTGACCCTAGTTTGGACCAATGTACTAGAGAGAGTCACCTGCTTTTCCTTGATCCCAATTAAATTTGAGAGATTTAAATGTAACCATATCTACTTTCACTTTAGTCATTCCTACTTCTGTTTTTGAGATACAATCTAGTCTGCTTGGATGTGATAATACTGTGATCTGCTCATAACTTGGAAAAATTGAAATCCAAAAGCAAATACCACAAATAATGATGATATTGCTCTGTGAAAGTTTCTATTTGCACATGTAATTCTTACTTTTCTGGGTTTGATGATATGGTTTTCACATGCTAATGGAAATGTCTCCTGTCAGTTATGTATGGGGGTGAAGAAATTTAAATCCATCTGTAAATTAGCATCGGAGGGGCTGTTGTGAATTTTGATTGCACAAAATTAATTTAGCAGTGTTGATTGGCCAGTGCATTGTATTGTAATTGTTCAGTTCTGACTCAGCACTCCATGGTAGGCAACTAAATGGCACACAAAGAAAATAACTTTGGAAAAACCCAGCCTGCTGGATTTCTCAAATCTTGTGTTTCTTTATGTTTTTCATTTGTGTTTGGCTTTGCCTGGCTTCGCTCATATTTGAGAATATGGAGCTAATGCTGTGTATTTTGGATGAGATATTAATGATTGTAACTTGTGTTAATATAACACCTTTAATGTAGCAAAATGTCCGAGTGCACTTAAGATGTTATCAATAAAAACTTTGACACCGAACCACAGAAGCAGATATCAGAACAGATGCCCAAGGAGCATCTTAAGGAGGAGTGAGAGGTAAAAAGGTGTAGGGGTTTAGAGAGGGATTTGCAGAGCGTAGGGCCAAAGCAGCTGAAGAGCTCAGCCACCAGTGGAGGCCCCATCTTCCTTCTGAGGTGGGCATAAAAAGATCCCAAGGCACTGTTTTGAACAATAGCAGCTGAGTTCTCCGCGGTATCCTGGCCAATATTTATTTCTCAATCAACATCATTAAAATATATTATCTGATCATCATCGCATTGATTTCTGTTGGACCTTACTGTACGCAAATTGGCTCCTACGTTTCCAGCAGTACAACAGTGATTACTAAAAGTACTCCAGCAGCTGTAAAGTGCGTTGGCACATTCTGAGGTTGTGAAGGGCATGATTTAAATGGAAGTCTTTCTACATGACGGTGCATGCACTGTCTGTCCCTGCCCCCTGCATTGTATGGTTGGATATTACCCCTCCCTGTGATTCTTTTTTTTTATTCATTCATGGGATGTGGGCGTCACTGGCCAGGCCAGTATTTATTGCCCATCCCTAATTGCCCTTGAGAAGGTGGTGGTGAGCTGCCTTCTTGAACCGCTGCAGTCCATTTGGGGTAGGTATACCCACAGTGCTGTTAGGAAGGGAGTTCCAGGATTTTGACCCAGCGACAGTGAAGGAACGGCGATACAGTTCCAAGTCAGGATGGTGTGTGACTTGGAGGGGAACTTGCAGGTGGTGTTCCCATGTATTTGCTGCTCTTGTCCTTCTAGTTGGTAGAGGTCGCGGGTTTGCAAGGTGCCGTCTAAGGAGCCTTGGTGCGTTGCTGCAGTGCATCTTGTAGATGGTACACACTGCTGCCACTGTGCGTCGGTGGTGGAGGGAGTGAATGTTTGTAGATGGGCTGCCAATCAAGCGGGCTGCTTTGTCCTGGATGGTGTCGAGCTTCTTGAGTGTTGTTGGAGCTGCACCCATCCAGGCAAGTGGAGAGTATTCCATCACACTCCTGACTTGTGCCTTGTAGATGGTGGACAGGCTTTGGGGAGTCAGGAGGTGAGTTACTCGCCTCAGGATTCCTAGCCTCTGACCTGCTGTTGTAGCCACGGTATTTATATAGCTACTCCAGTTCAGTTTCTGGTCAATGGTAGCCCCTAGGATGTTGATAGTGGGGGATTCAGCGATGGTAATGCCGTTGAATGTCAAGGGAAGGTGGTTAGATTCTATCGTGTTGGAGATGGTCATTGCCTGGCACTTGTGTGGCGCGAATGTTACTTGCCATTTATCAGCCCAAGCCTGGATATTGTCCAGGTCTTGCTGCATTTCTACATGGACTGCTTCAGTATCTGAGGAGTCACGAATGGTGCTGAACATTGTGCAATCATCAGCGCGCATCCCCACTTCTGACCTTATGATTGAAGGAAGGTCATTGATGAAGCAGCTGAAGATGTTTGGGCCTAGGACACTACCCTGAGGAACTCCTGCAGTGATGTCCTGGAGCTCAGTTGATTGACCTCCAACAACTACAACCATCTTCCTTTGCGCTAGGTTATGACTCCAGCCAGCGGAGGGTTTTCCCCCTGATTCCCATTGACCTCAGTTTTGCTAGGGCTCCTTGATGCCATACTCAGTCAAATGCTGCCTTGATGTCGAGGATAGTCACTCTCACCTCACCTCTTGAGTTCAGCTCTTTTGTCCATGTTTGAACCAAGGCTATGATGAGGTTAGGAGCTGAGTGGCCCTGGTGGAACCCAAACTGAGCGTTACTGAGCAGGTTATTGCTAAGCAAGTGCTGCTTGATGGCACTGTTGATGACACCTTCCATCACTTTACTGATGATTGAGAGTAGGCTGATGGGGCGGTAATTGGCCGGGTTGGACTTGTCCTGTTTTTTGCGTACAGGACATACCTGGGCAATTTTCAACATTGCAGGATAGATGCCAGTGTTGTAGCTGTACTGGAACAGCTTGGCTAAGGGCGCGGCAAGTTCTGGAGCACAGGTCTTCAGTGCTATTGGTGGAATATTGTCAGGGCCCTTAGCTCTTGCAGTATCCAGTGCCTTCAGTCATTTCTTGATATCACACGGAGTGAAATGAATTGGCTGAAGTCTGGCAGCTGTGATGCTGGGGACTTCAGGAGGAGGTCGAGATGGATCATCAATTCGGCACTTCTGGCTGAAGATTGTTGCATATACTTCAGCCTTATCTTTCGCACTGATGTGCTGGGCTCCCCCATCATTGAGGATGGAGATATTTGTGGAACCACCTCTCCCAGTTTGTTGTTTAATTGTCCATCACCATTCACGGCTGGATGTGGCAGGACTACACAGCTTAGATCTGATCCGTTGGTCATGGGATCGCTTAGCTCTGTCTATCACATGCTGCTTACGCAGTTTTGCACGCAATTAGTCTTGTCTTGTAGCTTCACCAGGTTGACACTTCATTTTGAGGTATGTGTGGTGCTGCTCCTGGCATGCCCTCCTGCACTCTTCATTGAACCAGGTTTGGTCTCCTGGCTTGATGGTAATGGTTTAGTGGGGGATATGCCGGGCCATGAGGTAACAGATTGTTGTTGAGTACAATTCTGCTGCTGCTGATGGCCCACAGCGCCTCATGGATGCCCAGTTTTGCATTGCTAGATCTGTTCGAAATCTATCCCAGTTAGCACGGTGATAGTGCCACACAACACGATGGACGGTATCCTCAATGTGAAGGCGGGACTTCGTCTCCACAAGGACTGTGCGGTGGTCACTCCTACCAATGCAGTCATGGACAGAAGCATCCGCGGCAGGCAGATTGGTGAGGACGAGGTGAAGTATGTTTTTCCCTCTTGGTTCCCCCACCACTTGCCGCAGACCCAGTCTAGCAGCTATGTCCTTTAGGACTCGGCCAGCTCGGTCAGTAGTGGTGCTACCGAGCCACTCTTGGATACCGTTTGATGTGTAACTCAAGCATACAGACCAGTTTCATCCCTGGTTTCTGCTGTTTGCTGAATGAACCTGGGACAGTGATCCAGGCACTGCAATTCAGCTAATTGTCCATGTGCAAACATATTTTCTGCTCCTGATTGCTCGCCAGTGCCCCTTGCTGCTAAGTATGTTTGTGCAGGCCATTTCAAATGAATAGGAACAGAATTACGTTTGCTGTCCATAGTTAATTGCCAGTCCGCACTCATGTAGGATGGCCATTCGGGCAAGTACTGAAGAGTAACCTGTGATACTATATCAAGATTTATGATTTCTTGGCCCAGATCTTTAATGTTGCATATAACTGACTGTTGCCTTGTTATGCCCAGGCAAATATACACCAGTTGCATTGGCACTTAAGCATTATCAAAACTGTAAACAGTTGTTTCAGTTCTGTTAGCAAGCACAAACAACGTGGCTGTGTTGATTAACATTACTCTGTTGGGATTCTTTTATTCTTTAATGAGCTGTGGGTGTCGCTAGCAAGGCCAGCATTTGTTGCCCAACCCTAATTGCCCTTCACAACTGAGTGGCTGGCTGGGCCATTTTAGAGGGTAGTTAAGAGTCAATCACATTGCTATGGGGCTGAACAGGTAAGGACGGCAGATTTCCTTCCCTAAAGGGCATGAGTGAACCAGATGGGTTTTTATGACAATTGATGATCGTAATGGTGCCATGAAACTGAGACTAGCTTTCAATTCCAGATTCTTATTCATTAATTGAATATGAATGCTACCAGCTGTCGTGGTGGGATTTGAACCCATGTCCCCAGGGCATTAGCCTGGGCCTCTGGATTACTAGTTTAGTGACATTACCACTGCGCTACCATCTCCCCAAGACAAGCAAGGGAGAAACCAAAGAGCAAGAGGAGAAAGGCTAGTAGGGGGAAAAAAATCAGATGGCAGTGAGGGGGATGGGGAGGACAGCAGAGAGAACAATGGAGACTTTGTGAAGGGGGTAGGATGTGCTGGACTTTACCTCTGTGCAAAATGTTAGCTCCAAAACAGCATGTACACTTGGTCCTTAAGGGAAGCAGCGACTGCAACAAGGTTCAATAGTTTGCCCTGCATTGTACAGTAGGTATGTGGGAATGGGAGAGGAGGCTGAAAGTACTAGACCCAATAAGGCCTATTGCTGACTTGTAATTTGAGTGTAAAACTTCGATTTCTCAAGTTAACAATGATAAAAAGTGGAATAACAGCTTTCAAAATAAGTAGATAGTAATTGAAATATACTTGTACTTCAGAAAAAAAACTGAGTGAGTGATGTACGTTTTTGGAATTGCAAACCAGGTGTACTCTTGGCCAGCCTGTTCAGCTTGAACCACTGCAGTTCCTTAATCTTTGAGACTCTCTGGAGCCACTTCTCTTTGTTCATTAATTGACTCCATTCATAAAGAAGCATGTGGCTATCTCCCTGGAGAGCTTAATAATGCAGTTAACCTTTTTCTCATTGCATAGGAGTTCTCCATAATTGTGGTCATTAGAATGCTCTGGGGAAGGGAGGGGAAGTATGTTGAAACTCCAGGCACTTGAAAATACAAATCAATTTTTTTGTTTTATTTTTGTACTTGAAAAGATGCATAAAATTTATTTTTATAACATTTTCCCATGTATCCGGCAAATTTTTAAAAAAACTTTGGAGTGCTAATTTTCAGCAGCATATTGTGAGAGATATGTTCCTTTTATATTTAGCATTTCAAAAGATAACAATGGATGAGAAAAGCCATTCAGCCCATTCAGAAAGATCTGAAGAGCCAATTTTAGCATCCAGTTGTTTCTTAAATGATTCTAGGTCTTGCGTCACACTTCGCTATCTGGTATTTAATTCCACGTGGTGATTACTCTTCATGAAGAAAAGTTTCCTGATATCTGATCTAAAAGTAAGCTCAAGTTTAAATCTGTGTCCCGTACATCTGTTCCTGCTTTTCAATTAGAGTCATTACATCACCATTCAGTCTGTCAAGTCCATGCCGACTCTATAGAGCAATCCAGTCAGACCCCTTCCCCTGCTCTGTCCTGGTAGTCCTGCAGATTTATTTCTCTCAAGTGCCCATCCAATTTCCTTTTGAAATCATTCATTGTCTCTGCTTCCACCACCCTCGTAGGCAGTGAGTTCCAGGTCATTACCACTATCTGCATAAAATAAATTTCTTTCTCACATCCCTCCTGCATCTCTTGCCCAAAACCTTAACTCTGTGTTTCTTAGTCCTTGTACCATCAGCTAATGGGTACAGCTTTTCTTTGTCTACCATATCTAAACCTGTCATAATCTTGTACACGTCTATCAAATCTCTCCTCAATTTCTTACTCCAACCCCTGCTTCTCCAACCTAGTGTGGCTAAAATCCCTCATCCCTGGAACAATTCTGGTAAATCACCTCTGCACCCTCTCAAGGACCCTCACATCCTTCCTAACGTGTGATGATGAGAACTGGACGCAGTACTCTAATTGTGGCCTAACCAGAGCTTTATAAATGTTCAGCATAACTTCCATGCTTTTGTACTCAATACCTCTATTTACGAAGCCCAAGATCCAATATGCTTTGCTTATTACTCTCAATATGTCCTACCGCCTTCAACGATATATGCACATGAACCCTCAGGTCCTTCTGTCTTTAGAACTGTGCCATTAAGTCTATACTGCCTCTCTCTATCACTTCTCCAAAAATGCTTCACACCTCACCTTTCTGTGTTTAATTACACCTACCACTTGTCTGCCCATTCTGCTAGCCTATCTCTGTCCTGTTGCACTCAATTGGGATCATTTTCACTGTTTGCCACACCTCCAAGTTTGCTATCATTGGCAATATTTTGAGTTAACCTTTCATCTCCCCTGAACCATCTAGTATATTTCTCACAGGGGCACTTTAAAACAAAGTTTAACACTGAGGCACATGAGCTATATGGGCAGATAAACTAATGCGTCCTCAATGATAGAAAAGCAAGAAATGCTGGAAATATTCAGCAGATCTGGCAGCATCTGTGGAGAGAGAAGCAGAGTTAATGTTTCAGGTCAGTGACCCTTCTTCAGAACTGGAAAATATTAGCAATGTAAAAGGTTATAAGCAAGTAAAGCGAGGGTGGGGCAAGAGATAACAAAGGAGAAGGTGTAAGTAGGACAAGGTCACAGAATAGCTGACCAGAAGGTCGTGGAGCAAAGGCAAACAATATGTTAATGGTGTGTTGAAAGACAAAGCATTAGTACAGATAGGGTGTTAACGGACTGAAAATTGAACAGCCGCAAGTACAAACATGAAAAAAACAGTGGGTAAGCAAAGTGAACAAACTAAGATGAAATAAAATTTAAAAAACACAGAAAAAAAATTTAGAAAAGAAACAAGAAAAAAATAACTAAAAATAAAAGTAAAATGGGGGGCCCATCATGCTCTGAAATTATTGAACTCAATGTTCAGTCCGGCAGGCTGTAATGTGCCTAATCGGTAAATGAGATGCTGTTCCTCGAGCTTGCGTTGATGTTCAGTGGAACACTGCAGCAATCCCAGGACAGAGATATGAGCATGAGAGCAGGGGGGAGTGTTAAAATGGCAAGCAACCGGATGCTCGGGGTCCTGCTTGCGGACTGAGCGGAGGTGTTCCGCAAAGCAGTCACCCAGTCTGCGTTTGGCCTCCCCAATGTAGAGGAGACCACATTGTGAGCAGCGAATACTGTATACTACATTGAAAGAAGTACAAGTAAATCGCTGCTTCACCTGAAAGGAGTGTTTGGGGCCTGGGATAGTGAGGAGAGAGGAGGTAAATGGGCAGGTAATACACCTCCTGCAATTGCAGGGGAAGGTGCCATGGGAAGGGGACGAGGTGGTGGGGGTAATGGAGGAGTGGACCAGGGTGTCACAGAGGGAACGATCCCTTTGGAATGCTGACAGGGGAAGGGAGGGGAAGATGCATTTGGTAGTGGCATCACGCTGGAGGTGGCGGAAATGGCGGAGGATGATCCTTTGGATATGGAGGCTGATAGGGTGGAAAGTGAGGACAAGGGCAACCCTGTCGCGTTTCTGGGAGGGAGGGGAAGGGGAAATGGGCTGGACACGGTTGAGGGCCCTGTCAGTCACAGTGGGGGGGGGGGGGGAATCCTTGGTTGAGGAAAAAGGAAGACATATCAGAAACGCTGTCATGGAAGGTAGCATCATCAGATCAGATGCGTCGGAGACAGAGAAAGTGGGAGAATGGAATGGAGTCCTTACAGGAGGTAGGGTGTGAAGAAGTGCAGTCGAGGTAGCTGTGGGAGTCAGTGGGCTTATAATGGATATTAGTAGACAGCCTATCCCCAGAGATGGAGACGGGGAGGAAGGGAAGGACCATGTATAGGTGAGAGAAGGGTGGAAATTAGAAGCAAAGTTGATCAAGTTTTCCAGTTGGGGGCGGGAGCAGGAAAAAGATATGGGGGAGGGGGCCTGAGTAGGACTGGAACAAGGAAAGTTTGACATATCCCACAAAAAGACAGGCATAACTAGGACCCATGCGGGTACCCATTGCAACACCTTTCACTTGAAGGAAGTGAGTGAAGTTGAAGGAGAAGTTGTTCAATGTGAGAACAAGTTCAGCCAGGCGGAGAAGGATGGGGACTGGTTGGGCCTCTGTTCAAGGAAGAAGCGGAGAGCCCTCAAACCGTCCTGGTGGAGGATGGAAGTGTAGAGAGATTGGACCTCCATAGTGAAGAGGAGGCGATTGAGGCCAGGAAACTGGAAATTGTCAAAATGACATCGGGCGTCAGAAGAGTCACAGATGTAGGTGGGAAGAGACTGGACCAGCGGAGAAAAGATAGAGTCAAGACTGGAAGAAATAAGTTCAGTGGGGCAGGAGCAGGCTGACACAATGGGTCTTCCGGGACAGTCCTGTTTGTGGATTTTGGGAAGGAGGTAGAAGCGGGCTGTCCAGGGTTGTGGGACTATGAGGTTGGAAACTGTAGAGGGAAGATCTCCAAAGGAGATGAGGTCAGTGACAGTCTTGCGGACAGTAGCTTGATGTTCTGTGGTGGAGTCATGGTCTAGAGGGAGGTAGGAAGAAGTGTCTGAGAGTTGGCGCTGAGCCTCTGCAAGGTAGAGGTCGGTACGCCTTACAACAACAGCACCACCCTTGTCTGCATGTTTGATGACCCTGTCAGGATTAGACCTGAGAGAACCTGAGGCTCAGCACCAACTCTCAGACACTGCTTCCTACTTCCCTCTAGACCATGACTCCACCATCGAACATCAAGCTTCTGTCCGCAGGACTGTCACTGACCTCAACTCCTCTGGAGATCTTCCCTCTACAGCTTCCAACCTCACAGTCTCGCAACCACGGACAACCTGCTTCTGCCTCCTTCCTAACATCCACAAACAGGACTGTCCCGACAGACCCATTGTATCAGCCTGCTCCTGTCCCACTGAACTTATTTGCCACTACCAAATGCATCTTTCCCTCCCCCTGTCAGCATTCCGAAGGGATCGTTCCCTCCGTGACACCCTGGTCCACTCCTCCATTACCCCCACCACCTCGTCCTCTCCCCATGGCACCTTCCCCTGCAATCGCAGGAGGTGTATTACCTGCCTATTTACCTCCTCTCTCCACACTATCCCAGGCCCCAAACACTCCTTTCATGTGAGGCAGCGATTTACTTGTACTTCTTTCAAAGTAGTATACTGTATTCGCTGCTCACAATGTGGTCTCCTGTACATTGGGGAGACCAAACGCAGACTGGGTGACCGCTTTGCGGAACACCTCCGCTCAGTTCGCAAGCAGGACCCCGAGCATCTGGTTGCTTGCCATTTTAACACTCCCCCCTGCTCTCATGCTCACATTTCTGTCCTGGGATCGCTGCAGTTTTCCAGTGAACATCAACGCAAGCTCTGGGAACAGCATCTCATTTACCGATTAGGCACATTACAGCCTGCCGGACTGAACATTGAGTTCAATAATTTCAGAGCATGATGGGCCCCCCATTTTACTTTTATTTTTAGTTTTTTTTTCTTTTTCCTTTAAAAAATTTTTTTTTTCTGTTTATTTTATTTCATCTTAGTTTGTTCACTTTGCTTACCCACTGTTTTTTTTTCATATTTGTACTTGCGGCTGTTCAATTTTCAGTCCGTTAACACCCTATCTGTACTAATGCTTTGTCTTTCAATACACCATTAACATATTGTTTGCCTTTGCTCCACGACCTTCTGGTCAGCTATTCCGTGACCTTGTCCTATTTACACCTTCTCCTTTGTTATCTCTTGCCCCACCCCCGTTTTACTTGCTTTTATAACCTTTTACATTTCTAATATTTGCTAGTTCTGAAGAAGGGTCACTGACCTGAAACATTAACTCTGCTTCTCTCTCCATAGATGCTGCCAGACCTGCTGAGTATTTCCAGCATTTCTTGTTTTTATTTCAGATTTCCAGCATCCGCAGTATTTTGCTTTTATTTTAGCTTGCTCAATGAAGCAGGTTTTAAGAAGAGTGTCAAAGGGGAAAGAGAGGCGGAGAGGTTTAGGGACGGAATTCCAGACCTTGGGGCTTAAACGTACATTACAGTACAGTTCAAATGTGACAGTTCACATAGTGCAGTACAGATCCATGTGGTTAAATACAGTAAATGGCACTGTAGGTTGTCTCCCTCCACTTAAAATGAAGATTGCATCTGCATTTAGATTACATTAATTATTTCTTGATGCATACAGCCTGAGGATTTTTACACTGGTTCTAACCCCTTGGCGTAATTGTGGGAGGGCCCTAAACTGTGGCCTTTCCCCAGTGAGCCTTTGCGGCAGCTGCCCCAAGCTTCAGTGTATCCTTAGTACGTAATACTGATCCTTGAACTGTGCAAGTCTGCAACAGTTGGTCGTGGACACTTGATGTTTGTCTGTGTGTGTGTCCCTGGGAGCAGTCCATACAGCAGTATTCCACAGGGTCTCAAGGGCATTACATGCATTACACTGCCTTGCTGACTTGCAGTCAAAGATGTTTCTCTGCACAAATTTTTCTATGAGGGACAGTCCAACTGAATGTAGCATTCTGCAGCAACATGGCCAGACCCATCCTTCGCAACTTCAGGACAGATGGAACCTCAGCACTTGGTGCCACTTGTTTGCGTACCGAGGGTCTATGCACAGCTTAATCCATCTGCTCACAAAGGTGGCCATCAGAACAAGGGCAACATCGGAAATGTTTTTCCCCTTTTATCTGGAGATTTGTATATCATGTCCCTGCGGTGATGGTACATTTTTAATCTGCAGATCACCTTTCAGTCACCTCCTTTCAGGTAGAAAAGTACTAAGTTTCTCTATTCTTTCCTCATAACTCATGCTCCTGACACTGGAGATTAGCCTAGTTTCTCTTCTCTGCATTGCCAACAGCACTCGAATGTCTTTCGTCAGCTCGAACTGTACACAATATTCAAGTTGTAGTCAGACGAGCAATGTAACATTTGATCATTACCTCCGCTAACCCACTTTCTGTTGTTTTGGCTATGTAGTTTTCCATCCTCTTGGCCTTGCTGATTGCCACTTTGCATTGGTTGGACATGCTTGGCATCAAATCTACTAAACTACTTTGTCCTTTCAACTTCAAACATAGCTATTTTGACTCCATTCATGGAGTATACGTCGTCTATTTTATCCTCCCATGCATAGCACTTTATTTTTGTCTGCATTAAATTACCTTATTTCTGCTCACGTTTCTTGTCTGACTCATTCTGTATCTGTGATTTCTGAACTATCTCTTCCAATACCACTTCTTGTTTGGTACCATTTGCAAAGTTGCCCACTTTGCTTTGAGTTTCTGTATCCAGGTCCCTTAGGTAAATTAGAAACCCAGATGGTTCCAGCACTGAGCCCAGAGACATCCAATTCAGTATTCTCTTCCCTCTGCAAACCGCCCCCCCCCCCCCCCCCCCCCCCCATTCTGACATAATTCCTCTAACTAGTCCTCATTGTTCCTACACATCATAGAATGGTTACAGCACAGAAGGAAGCCATTTGGCCTGTCGTGTTAGTGCCGGCTCTCTGCAGGAGCAACTCATCTAATCCTCCTTCCCTGCCTTTTCCCTGTAGCCTTGCAAATTTTTCTCTTCAGTTAATTAACCAGTTCTCTTTTGAAGGCCTTGATTTGAATGTGCCTCCGACACACTCTCAGGCAATGCATTCCAGATCCTAAACACTGGCTGTGTAAAACTAGTTTTTGCCTCGTGTAAAAAAATAGTTTTTTCCTCATGTTGCTGTTGCTTCTTTTGCCAATCACCTTAAATCGGTGTCCTCTGGTTCTGGATCCTTCAGTCAATGGAAACAGTTTCTCCTTATCTATTCTGTTCACACTCTTCATGATTTTGAACACCTGTACCAAATCATCTCTTCTCCAAGGAGAGCAGCCTCAGTTTCTCCAACCTATCCACGTCACTGAAGTTCCTCATCCTTGGAACCATTCTCCTGAATCATTTCTGCACCCCCTCTGATGCCTTCACATCCTTCCTAAAGTGTGGAGCCCGAACTGGACACAGTACTCCACTTGAGGCCGAACCAGTGTTTTATACAGGTTTATCATAACTTCCTTGATTTTGTACTCTATACTCTTATTTATAAAGCCCAGGATCCCATATGCTTTATTAACCATTTTCTCAACCTGCCCTGCCACCTTCAATGATTAGTGCACATATAACCCAACCCCAGGTCCCTCTGCTCCTGCACCTCCCCTCCACCCTTTAGAATTGTACCCTTTAATTTAAATTGCTTTTCCTCGTTCTTCCTACCAAAATGAATAACTTCACATTTTTCTGCATTAAATTTCAACTGCCACTTGTCTGCTCATTTCACCATCCTGTCTACATCCTCTTGAAGTTTATCACTATCCGCCTCACAGTTCACAATAATTCCAAGTTCTGCGTCATCCACAAATTTTGAAATTGTGCCCTGTACAACAAAGTCCACATCATTAATATGTATCAAGAAAGGCAGGGGTCCTAACACCGACTCCTGGGGAACCCCACTATATACCTTCCTCCAGTCCGAAAAACAACCATTCACAACAGCACTCTGTTGCCTGTCACTCAACCAATTTTGTATCCATGCTGCGACTGTCCCTTTTATTCCATGAGCTTGTACCAATTTTGACAAGCCTGTTACATGGCACTTTATTGAATGCCTTTTGGAAGTCCATGTACACCACATCAACTACATTACCCTCATAACCCTTTGTCAACTCAATTTGTCCTTCAACCAGTTGTTACGACCGGGTGAGGAAGGTGTCTCAGGCTCCCCTCTTGCCCCTTTCCTGGTTTGGCTGTAACAGGGTTTATCTTTTAAAACACAGTGATTTTAGTTTTACACCTCAGTGAGCCTTTACTCACTGCACTCATATTGTAATTGCAAATGAACCAATCAGACAGGTTTTCTTAGGTTTAAACAAGAAAGATATAAGTTTGTTAGCCTTATCACTCTAACTCAGTTAAAAATACTCTCAGGCAGTGCACTCCAGATCCTAAACACTGGCTGTGTAAAACTAATTTTTGCCTCGTGTAAAAAAAAAAGAAAGTTTTTTTCCTCATGTTGCTGTTGCTTCTTTTGCCAATCACCTTAAATCGGTGTCCTCTGGTTCTGGATCCCTCAGTCAATGGAAACTGTTTCTCCTTATCTATTCTGTTCAGACCCTTCATGATTTTGAACACCTCTATCAAATCATCTCTTCTCCAACCATTCACAACAGCACTCTGTTACCTATCACACAAGAGAAACACACACACAAATAGATACAGAGGGGAAGAAAGAATGTGGGGAGGTTGAAGTAGAGTTTGTAATACATGGAATTCAGTTACTGGGTAGTAATGTCATTGATACAGTGTCCTCAATTGAAGTTAAGGTCTTGGAGTCCTCACTGGGCCTCAGTGCACAGTTCCAAGATTGCTTCTTTGGTACCAGAAGGCCAAAGAGAGGTTTTATCTGTAGTCTTGAAGTGTAAAAGTTGCCACCTTGGTTTTTCCTGGGTCTTTGCTGGAGAGAGAGACAGATAGAGAAGTCTTCCTTCTTGGTGTTCGAATTGCAGTCCGTTCCCTTCTGTCCAAATTTTAGTCTGATTCCTTTCTGTGAGGCACAATTCAAAAAGCCCCAGTCTGACCAGGTAGATCATGTTACCATCTCTGTTTGAAACAGCAGCTTCTTCGATTTCAGAGCTTTCAACGCACGCACGGTGGGGGGGTGGAGTTCTGGCTGTTACACAGTCAAAGGATGTTGATCACCACTATTGGCCACTATTGACAAAACCAATCTTGTTAATTGAATCAAGAAGCACTCCCATTGTCTCTGTATTTAACTGTCTCTCAGAATGCAACTGTGCAACCATGTTTTCAGCTGTTCAGCTCTGTATTTTTTTAAACAATTTATTTGCAGTGTCTGGTAAAAAGTTTCAAGCAGTGTCCCATATGACAAAATTAATATATTTCCGTTTGGCAGGTGTGATTTCCGTCACAGTGTTCATTCCCACTGTTTTCCCTAACTTTCAGTTTAAATTAACTTTATCAAAAGCCTCTTGGAAGTCAAAGTACACCACATTGTCGACTTGAAACAGTCCACTTGGGTTGTTACTTCTTTAAAGAAGTTGAAGAAATTGATCAGGCAGAATCTTCCCCTTTTTTAAGAAACAATTAGATTGGGGGAACTATTCTGGATGGATGAATTTAGATGGACCGAATGACCATCCACATCTGTAACCATCTTGTCTCACTCTCAAAGTGCTGGGATCCAGTTGTTTACCTGACCTCTTAGGTGAATAATAGAGCTTACTGACATGAGTGAAAATGAGAAAGTGAAATAATGTAATAAAATTGGAAGCAGTTACCCTCTAATTGATCATGGTGTGTGCAAGCAGATAGAATTGCTTGCATTTGTCTAGGGACAACTTCCAGACAGGGAGTATTCGAGCAGTTTCCTTAAAAGGACAAGCCAGGTTAAACAACCGCTCTATTTTAGAAGCTAAGTGACATAATTGTGCTCCAGACCATCTCTGAACAATGCGTTGAAAGATCTATTACATTCTTTATGAAAAAGAAACCAATGTTAAATTTGGATGCTATGAGTAGTGCATATAAATAAATGAATTTTGTTGCAGTTTGATTACAAAATGTTTGTTCTCTTATCTCCTGTTGTGAATGCAGACAGTACTGGAGGAACATGCTGATGATGATCAGAAACTGGCTATCACTGGGGTTCCCATTGTAACTTGGCCAAAGAAGACGGTGAAGGTAAGAAGAAATGACGGGATCATAAACTGAAGGAAATGTTCATTTGTGTTTTTCAAAATTATTAGCAATTGAAATTTTTATGGTTGCAGACATGCTAACTTTTCAACATTTTTGCAACAGCAAGATGTAGATTACAGAGGACCAGTTCACCGTATCCAGAACTCTCTGAAGAAGCATAATTTTATATTAATTTAAAAATCTTGATGTCGAAAATGCTTTTCAGAACTTCTTAAGCTATTTATGCAAATTGTTTCATGAGTGCTCATTTTGGGATTTGCAGATGAAGTTTCAAGTATCTTTAAAGCTACAATGGCATGTTGAAATTATATTTGAGATATATTTTTGTGTTGGGGGAATTCATTTTTCAATGTGATTGAATTAGGCAATGTTTATACATTGTTTGACTTTTGCCTGCATTTTTCTTTTGGTACCAGCAGGATAACAATAGCATAATGGTGTCAACATAAATTCAACATTCATATTTTTCTTGGACAATTTAGAAACATATTGTGACTGTTTATTGGATTGTAATCAGCTACATACATAGAGAATTAAACTCAGGATGTACATTTTTATAGCCTTTTTTTTAATAACTTCCTTATGATGAGGGATGTTCATGTTTGAGAATGGAACAGTTCATTTCAGGCATCTATTGTCAGCATCAAACATTCCCAGGGCAAATGTAGCACAGTTGGATGCAGAATTGAGCTTCCTTTGCTCTGCCCTAATAATGTGTCTCAGCTGTAACCTCAAAAGAGCAACCCTTAAGGCACCAGTGTGATATTTTTCCATTTCCCACACCAACATTCCTGTGACATATGAGATTGCCAAATTATGGGCTCTCTGTGGCCATGACAAAGTAACAGAAGCAGGTTATTGAGAGTCGTGCGGTTGATGTGCATATGGGTCTTCAAAAGGAGTTTAACAAAGTACCACATTATAAACTTTTTAGCAAAATTAAAGCCCGTGGAATTAAAGAAACGGTAAGAATGTAAGTACAAAACTGTCTCAGGGACAGAAGGTAATGGCAGTGGTGAGCGGTGATGGGTGGCGGTGGTGGTCCCCAGAGGTTGGAATTAGGACCACTGCTCTTATTGATTAATGACCTGGACTTGGGTACATGGGGCATAATTTCAAAGTTGCGAATGCAAAACTGGCACCACAAGATTGACCTTCTACAGAGTCAACCAAGAAACAGCATTGACCATGTCTGTGTTTCTCAGCTGTCCTGCTTGATGAGAAATCATAGGGACCTCTTGATCTTCGATCATGGTGTAATATGGATAACGTGAATGCTGAATAAATGTACAGATGAAATGTGAATTGGAAGTACTTAAGGGGGGTTGGAGAAGAAAATAAATATATGTAACCTTTTATATTGACACTGTTATGGTAGTGTTACACTGCTGGTACCAATGTTACAATGCCATTTTTGGACTGGAGAGCAAACAGTGCAGTTATGTTGCCTAAAATAAAAACAAGAAATGCTGTAAATACTCAGCAGATCTGGCAGCATCTGTGGAAAGAGAAGCAGAGTTAACGTTTCGGGTCGGTCACCCGAAACGTTAACTCTGCTTCTCTTTCCACAGATGCTGCCAGACCTGCTGAGTATTTCCAGCATTTCTTGTTTCTATTTCAGATTTCCAGCATCCGCAGTATTTTGCTTTTATTACAGTTAGGTTGCCTACTCTCTGATCAAGGAATGAATACTTAAAACCATGTGCTAATTTCCAACTGCATCTTCCATGTGATCTCACTGTTAGAAAATGGTAAAAAAATGCAGAAGACAGTTTTACTAGACCTACACTGTTCACTTTGTATCAGGTATCTCAAAATCTTTAAATAAAATCAAAATACTGAGGATGCTGAAAATCTGAAATAAAGAGATAAAGTGCTGGAAATACGCAGCAGGTCAGGCAGCATCTGTGGAGAGAGATACAAAGTTAGTGTTTCATCAAGTTCTAATGAAATGTCACAGACCTGAAACGTTAACTCTGCTTCTCACTCCACAGACGCTGCCAGACCCGCTGTGTATTTCCAGCACTTTCTGTCTTTATCACAAAATCCTTAATATAAATATCAGTTGTGCTGTATGGTAAATCCTTCAGTTTCTTGATTTAACTCTTGAACATTTTTACAGGTTTAGTTTAGTTTAGAGATACAGCACTGAAACAGGCCCTTCGGCCCACCGAGTCTGTGCCGACCATCAACCACCCATTTATACTAATACTGCACTAATTCCATATTCCTACCACATCCCCACCTGTCCCTACATTTCCCTACCACCTACCTATACTAGGGGCAATTGCTAATGGCCAATTTACCTATCAACCTGCTAGTCTTTGGCATGTGGGAGGAAACCGGAGCACCCGGAGGAAACCCACGCAGACACAGGGAGAACTTGCAAACTCCACACAGGCAGTACCCAGAATTGAACCCGGGTCGCTGGAGCTGTGAGGCTGCAGTGCTAACCACTGCGCCACTGTGCCGCCCAACAATATAATGTGCACAGTCCAGTGACCCGTTCTAGATAGGCAGCTCATTTCCCAGGCCAACAGCATTTCAAATAAAACCAGATTCTTGTGGTTCTCCCCTCGTGGAGGCTTTAGTTCCTGCTAAGGTATAGTTCAATAGGTGATGGTTGCCCTCCGATACCTCACTCAACAGTTATCCTTCATTTTTATTAATTCATTCATGGGATGTGGGTGTCGCTGGCCAAGCCAGCATTTATTGCCCATCCCTAATTGCCCTTGAGAAGGTGGTGGTGAGCTGCCTTCTTGAACCGCTGCAGTCCATTTGGGGTAGGTATACCCACAGTGCTGTTAGAAAGAGAGTTCCAAGATTTTGACTCAGCGACAGTGAAGGAACGGCGATATAGTTCCAAGTCAGGATGGTGTGTGACTTGGAGGGGAACTTGCAGGTGGTGGTGTTCCCATGCATTTGCTGCCCTTGTCCTTCTAGTTGGTAGAGGTCGCAGGTTTGGAAGGTGATGTCTAAGGAGTCTTGGTGCATTGCTGCAGTGCATCTTGTAGATGGTACACACTGCTGCCACTGTGCGTCGGTGGTGGAGGGAGTGAATGTTTGTAGATGGTCTGCCAATCAAGCTGGCTGCTTTGTCCTGGATGGTGTCGAGCTACTTGAGTGTTGTTGGAGCTGCACCCATCCAGGCAAGTGGAGAGTATTCCATCACACTCCTGACTTGTGCCTTGTAGATGGTGGACAGGCTTTGGGGAGTCAGGAGGTGAGTTACTCGCCTCAGGATTCCTAGCCTCTGACCTGCTCTTGTAGCCACGGTATTTATATGGCTACTCCAGTTCAGTTTCTGGTCAATGGTAGCCCCTAGGATGTTGATGGTGGGGGATTCAGCGATGGTAATGCCGTTGAATGTCAAGGGAAGGTGGTTAGATTCTATCTTGTTGGAGATGGTCATTGCCTGGCACTTGTGTAGCGCGAATGTTACTTGCCATTTATCAGCCCAAGCCTGGATATTGTCCAGGTCTTGCTGCATTTCTACATGGACTGCTTCAGTATCTGAGGAGTCACGAATGGTGCTGAACATTGTGCAATCATCAGCGCGCATCCCCACTTCTGACCTTATGATTGAAGGAAGGTCATTGATGAAGCAGCTGAAGATGGTTGGTTCTGGGACACTACCCTAAGGAACTCCTGCAGTGATGTCCTGGAGTTCAGATGATTGACCTCCAACAACCACAGCCATCTTCCTTTGTGCTAGGTATGACTCCAGCCAGCAGAGGGTTTTCCCCCTGATTCCCATTGACCTCAGTTCTGCTAGGGCTCCTTGATGCCATACTCAGTCAAATGCTGCCTTGATGTCAAGGGCAGTCATTCTCACCTCACCTCTTGAGTTCAGCTCTTTTGTCCGTGTTTGAACCAAGGGTGTAATGAGGTCAGGAGCTGAGTGGCCCTGGCGGAACCCAAACTGAACATCACTGTGCAGGTTATTGCTAAGCAAGTGCCGCTTGATGGCACTGTTGATGACACCTTCCATCACTTTACTGATGATTGAGAGTAGGCTGATGGGGAAGTAATTGGCCGGGTTGGACTTGTCCTGCTTTTTGTGTACAGGACATACCTGGGCAATTTTCCACATTGCAGGGTAGATGCCAGTGTTGTAGCTGTACTGGAACAGTACAGCTGTTGGCTAGGGGCGCGGCAAGTTCTGGAGCACAGGTCTTCAGTACTATTGCCGGAATCTTGTCAGGGCCCATCGCTTTTGCAGTATCCAGTGCCTTCGTTCGTTTCTTGATATCACGTGGAGTGAATCGAATTGGCTGAAGTCTGGCATCTGTGATGCTGGGGACTTCAGGATGAGGCCGAGATGGATCATCAACTCGGCACTTCTGGCTGAAGATTGTTGCAAATGCTTCAGCCTTATGTCTTGCACTGATGTGCTGGGCTCCCCCATCATTGAGGATGGGGATATTTGTGGAGCCAGCTCCTCCAGTTAGTTAAAAGCAAAATACTGCGGATGCTGGAAATCTGAAACAAAAACAAGAAATGCTGGAATCACTCAGCAGGTCTGGCAGCAACTGTGGAAAGAGAAGCAGAGTTAACATTTCGGTTCCGAAGAAGGGTCACTGACCCGAAACGTTAACTCTGCTTCTCTTTCCACAGATGCTGCCAGACCTGCTGAGTAATTCCAGCATTTCTTGTTTTTGTTTCCTCCAGTTAGTTGTTTAATTGTCCAGCACGATTCACGGCTGGCTGTGGCAGGACTGCAGTGCTTAGATCTGATCCGTTGTTCATGGGATCGCTTAGCTCTGCCTATTGCAGACTGCTTGCACAATTCGGCATGCAGATAGTCCTGTGTTGTAGCTTCACCAGGTTGACACCTCATTTTGAGGTATGCCTGGTGCTGCTCCTGGCATGCCCTCCAGCACTCTTCATTGAACCCGGGTTGGTCTCCTGGCTCGATGGTATTGGTTGCGTGGGGGATATGCCGGGCCATGAGGTTACAGATTGTGGTTGAGTACAATTCTGCTGCTGCTGATGGCCCACAGCACCTCTTGGATGCCCAGTTTTGCATTGCCAGATCTGTTCGAAATCTATCACATTTAGCACGGTGGTAGTGCCACACAACACGATGTAAGCCTCGGCTGTGGGCAGGAATCATAACTGAGTCTAACTTTATCCTCGCTTTCCTGTATACATTCCTGTTGGGGCACCAGACCAGAGGATAATTTTTATTGAAGGTCAATTTGTTTGTCATAGTTTATCCATCCAGAAATACACTACAGCCCCTCATTGTAGTTTCCAATTGAATCATAAATAATTCCAGAGTTTTGAACATCCTGTAGATTCTCTGTTGGAGTCCTTTCCACATATTGATCACTCATTTTGCGCAGAAGAATTCCTGATATCAATTCTAAATTCGCCTTTTACTAGTAAGAACACGTATCCCCTCATACTCCCATCACAATTTGGTTTGAGGTATTCTCCATATCTTTTACTATCTTGCATATCTCCACAATTTGCCTAATTTGAGTGTTGAAAGATCCAAATTTCTCCAGTCTTTCCTCACACAGATTTTTAACATGAGGTGTCAGCCTCGTAGTGCTTCGTAGTAATGCATGGATGTCTCCCCAGTGTCTTGATGACCAGACTGGACATAGCACTCAAGGTGTATACGGATTGACCATGATTTGTTCCTGTATTCAACTATTTTGGCATGATAGTTCAGCATTATATTGACTATATGATTGCTGCTCTGCAGTGGCAGTGGTTGGACTTGTTAAGTGTTTTCTAGCAATAAAACACATGGATTAGGTAGTTTTGCGAGCAAAGCTCTGCAGATTTTTAAAAGTATTTGTTCCCCAACTTCTAGGTCTCTCTTAACTCCATCCTTATCTATTTCAACATCCCTTAGGTAGTGGAGAAATATTAACCCTCTTCCCTTCCTATGTGCAGTACTTTACAGCTGTCTACATTAAATTTAATTTGCCCATTTACATCCTTTCTCCAGTTTATTTTGTAATTTCTGAGCTGCCTTCTGTAAATCCTAGTTTGTCATCATTTACAAATTTGACCAACTTTCACTGAGTTTCTGAATTAGTCATTGATATAAATTTAAAACAGTTGTGATCTCAATATATAACTTTGGGACACCTCACACAGCACTGCACCCTTCATTGTTTTCTACCTTTTAGCTCATTTTTTACCCATTTCCAAGATTTACCCTGAATCCTAACACATTTCTTTTTTTATCAAAGTGGAAGTATACCAGAAAGCATTAATTTTGAATCCTTGCACACGACTCATTTCTTCCAACGTCATTTAACCCTGCATAGACAACCAACACTGGGTCTCTTGCTGTTGCCTTCAGTATGTCTTTTAACCTTTCCTCAAGGTGCGCTACTCTTGGGTTCAGGTAGACAACTCCCCGTATAGCTGTTGTCCTTGTGGCGCATATGATTATCCCCTTTTCTGAGTCGTGAGCTCCCCATAACCAGAGTCTCCCTGTGACTTACAATCTGCTATCCCAGCTATCTCACCTGATTTTCTAACTACTACTTCATCTGTAACCTTGTTTCCTTCTGCCTGGTATCTGTTACTATTTATCTTCCTGAGTAGCTTCACAGGTTTTCTTGATTTTTTTGTTACTTTTACAACCAGTATCTCTCCTTCCTTGGCTGTTGTCACTTCAATGTACTGCGACCACTGGCTGTTTTCACATGAATAAGTCATTAACAGATCAGTTGTTGGAAGGTAGTTGAATTTAGCAATGGATTTATTATCTAACGAACCATGTCACAATCAGTACCCAATTCCCAAAATTCTGAGTTGTAGAGAATTACTAATAACATCCTTTTGTTTCTATTCAGTAGCTTTTTAAAAAATCTTTTGGTTTCAATTAATGACATTTTGGCAACTTGGATTTTTGTCTCTGCTGAACATTTTAACTTGTATTGGTTGAATTAGCACAAAAACAGTTATGTCAGCATCACTGCAAACATTTTCACAGGGAACGCATTAGTTCAGCTCCAGGTATACTGATTCTGGGATCTACATAATTGTAAATTATAAACTGAGAGCAATATTAAGACTTCCAGGTATCAAGTGACAAGTAAAAAAAAAAAAAGCAAAATACTGCAGATGCTGGAAATCTGAAATAAAAACAACAAGTGTTGGAAAATACTCAGCAGGTCTGGTGGCATCTGTGGAGAGAGAAGCAAAATTCACGTTTCATGTCAATGACCCTTCATCAGAACTGGCAAAGGTTAGAAATGTAATAGGTTTTAAGCAAATAAAATGGGGGTAGGGCAAAAGAGAACAAAAGGGACAGTGTTGATAGGACATAGGGTCACAGGGAATAACTGATCAGGAGGTAATGGGACAAAGGCAAAGAGTGTGTTAATGGTGTGGTGAAAGACAAAGCGTTAGTGCAGAGAGGGTGTTAAATGACAGAATAATGAAAGCCCAAACATGAAAAAAACAGTGGGCAGGCACATGATGAAAAAAAAGTGTAAGAATGAAACAAACTAAAATAAAATGAAAAAAATACATATATAAAGTAAAACTAAAAATAAAAAAGGGGGTGCCAGTCCTGCTGTGAAATTATTGAACTCAATGTTCAGTCCAACAGGCTGTAGCGTGCCTAATTGGTAAATGAGGTGCTGTTCCTCTAGCTTGCGTTGATGTTCACTGGAACACTGCAGTAAGCCCCGGACAGAGATGTGGGCATGATAGCGGGGGGGGGGGTTGAAATGGCAAGCAACAGGAAGCTCGAGGTCATGTTTTTGGACTGAGCGGAGATGTTCCACAAAGCGTTTGGTCTCCCCAATGTAGAGGAGACCGCACTGTGAGTAGCGAATACAGTATACTAAATTGAAAGAAGTACAAGTAATCGTTGCTTCACCTGAAAGAAGTGTTTGGGGCCTTGGATAGTGAAGAGAGAGGAGGTAAAAGTGGAGGTATTACACCTCCTGCGATTGTATGGGAAGGAGACGAGGTGTCGTGGGTAATGGACACCCTGCCTACTATAAGGTCTCCATTCCATTCTCCCAGTTTCTCTTGTCTCCAAAGCATCTGCTCCAATGATGCAATCTTCCACAACAGCGCTTCTGATGTGGCTTCCTTTTTCCTCAACCGAGGATCTGCCCTCCCCACCCCCACTGTGGTTGACAGGGCTCTCAACTGTGTCCAACCCATTTCCCGCACCTCTGCCCTCACCCCTTCCTCTCCCTCCCCGAACCGCAATAGAGTTCCCCTTGTCCTCACTTTCCACCCCATCAGCCTCCACATCCAAAGGATCATCCTCCGCCATTTCCGCAACGTCCAGCGTGATGCCACTACCAAACACATCGTCCCCTCCCCTGTCAGCTTTCCAAAGGGATTGTTCCCTCCGCGACACCCTGGTCCACTCCTCCATTACTCCTGATACCTCATCCCCTTCCCACTGCACCTTCCCCTGCAATCGCAGGAGGTGCCTCCACTTTTACCTCCTCTCTCCTCACTATCCAAGGCCCAAACACTCCTTTTCAGGTGAAGCAGCGATTTACTTGTACTTCTTTCAAACTAGTATACTGTATTGCTGCTCACAATGCAGTCACCTCTACATTATGGAGAGCAAACGCAAATTGGGACACCTCCGCTCAGGCCGAAAACATGACCCCGAGCTTCCTGTTGCTTGCCATTTCAACACACGCCCCTGCTTTCATGCCACATCTCTGTCCTGGGCTTGCTGCAGTATTCCAGTGAACATCAACGCAAGCTCGAGGAACAGCACCTCATTTACTGATTAGGCACGCTACAGCCGACCGGACTGAACATTGAGTTCAATAATTTCAGAGCATGACTGGCCCCCCCCTCCCCCCCTTTTTATTTTTTAGTTTTACTTCTTATTTTTATTTCATTTTATTTTAGTTTGTTTCATCATTCAAACCTGTATTTGTCAGCCATAAAACTAAGTATCTTGACCCACCACAGTGTTAAAATTTTCTGTATCATTCTTGTGACATGGTTCGTCATGGTGAACTCCAGATATTGTAGTTTCATGGGCACAGGGTTGAAACTTCAACTCCCGATATGATGTCACAAACCAAATTTATGAAAGAGAATGAAATCCCCACCACGGTTTTCCAACTTTTGCATTTGTAATACTAAATGATTAGATTTGACTAAGTGATTTTTTCTCTGAAAATTAAGTTTTTTGGTGCTTGATTACAATTTTTAGTTGCATATAGTTTGAGAAAAATTTGGGTGATTTGTGTGATTTTGTGATGATTAGTAGGTCCTCTTTCTATAATTGGGTAAATTAGCATAGCCTGAGCAAATCAAAAAGCATCGCACAGATTTCTTGCATTACAGACATTTTTATAGTGTGACAGATGTGACACACTGTATACAAGACTTGTATAGGTGGATAATTAAGCCAATTTAACAAAATTTTAAGCTGGTCTGAATTTCAATTCCTGTCTCTCCATGAAATACTATTTAAGGATATGGATTTATGATAACAGCATTAACCAGTATTGTCCAATTCCACATAGACACAGCGGATGATAATTATAAAAATGATCTTTGTTTTCAAGAGACTGTCAAAAGAGAAAAGAAAATGTATTAGCATTTTTTCTTTTTCTTTACAGCAACATTCTAAGTATAGCTTTCAAAAAAGCATAAACCACAATTAAAAATGGTTTAAAATTTGACCCTCGGCCCGAATTCTGCAGTGAGACTGCCTGCACTCGCCATTATTAAATGTAAATTGTTTGGCAGCTTCCAGCGACTGCACATGCACAGCTAAGCATTGAAATTAGGAAGTTACTGTCTGAGTTGCCCTGCTCCACCAAAAGCTTCGCTGTAATGGTATCTTGCCAAGTGACTCAATATTAAAATACGTAGAATGACATGAAGTTGCTGTCCTTGGCATGATAGATCCAAACTAAACTCAACAGAACGTTACAGCTTGTCCATTCCAGTATCAGTAAATTGTTAATGGTATAAGTTTTAATTACTGCCAAACAACCTCACTGGCATTGAAAAATAACGTGTACAAGTGTGGCGTGCCATTCCTTCAGAATTTAATTTTTGTTGAAGACTTATTTTTTTAAATCTCATTTTTCTTTGTTTCTTTCATCTCCCTTTCTTAATCCCATCTTTCTTTCTTGCTCTTTATTTCACTTTCTGTACATGATTTGGCGTTGACTAACATTCTAACTTAAACTTCCTGGTTCAGACTCTGCATGGCTCATTAACAGTTCTTCAGTCTGATTGGTCAAAAAGATACACAGTTGCTTTCCCTGTTCACACAGGTCCTGGATCCTCTATAGAGGACGCAGTGTCAAAATGGCATTCTAATTACAAGAAGTTCCAGTGCAAAAGAGAGTCTGTGGGCAAGTGTAAGTGTAATGAGTGGCTGACGCCACATGTTTGCTGCTGAGAGCAACATCCAGTCCTATATTTCAAAACCTTTTTTGGGGTACATGACATTTTTCAGCATATTAGAGCTCCAGAGTACCATGGCAGAATGTGATTTCACTCAGAAGAGTTCTCCATTTGGCATGTGTTGGCTGTTGGAGTCAGGCTATTTAACTTGAGGGGGTACCACAATCCAATTCAGCCGAATACGATATCTATACACGCACATATCCAGCAACAGTCATTTCACTGATTTGTCATTTCCCCAATAAAGAGGCACAGTGTTGAATTGGGATATATGCTCTCCTGTCTTGAGATCATGTAAACCAGCACAGACTGGTGATTGGAATCCTAGTTTCATCCCTTTTGTTCACTTCTTTTCTGAAAGTGATAATACATGCTTGATTTGGTTCCTTATAATATCTTACACAAATGATCATTCTTTCTGCATGAGACTAGACAGTAAAAGCCAGCTGGCTATCCAACTACAAAGGGCCATTATGATATTTTCCAACAGGACAATGAATTTCAGGTGAGAATTGAAGGTGAAACTTTGGCCCCTGGTTGAGTTTTTCTTCCTTTCTTAGGATCACAGAGGGTAATTGTGGCATCCAAGATGAGAGCAGTGGACTCAGCCCAGACAGGGAAGCCAGTTACAAGTCTCAGTTACATGTTGGATCTACTAACTGAACCATCTGCCTTATTATAAATTTACAGTGGACTTAGGTCTGCCAGTGTTTCAGTTATGAAAATATTTCTCCCAGTCCAGCAAGGCCTTGATTTTAAAAATTCTCATTATTGGCTTCCCCCCTCCCAATCACTGTAATCTCCTTCATTCTACAACCTCCAAGGTCTCTGCGCTCCTCCAATGCTGACCTCTTTTACATTTCTGATTTCCTGTGCTCCACCATTGACAGCAATGCCTTCAGCTATCTCAGTCTTCGCTCTTAAAATCCCTCCCTAAACCTCTTCACCTCCCTTTTTTAAGACGGTTCCTAAAACCTGCCTTTTTGACCAAGCTGCTGTCCTAATATCCCCTGATGTGACTTGGTCTTTGTCTGGTAGTGCTCCTGTTAAGTGTCTTAGCGAATTTAACTTGGTTAAAAGCACTATGTAAATACAAATTGTTGTTGGGATGTATCTTCATGAAGTGGCTTTTGATTGGTCTGTCTAATTTCCTTCATCCTGCCATGCCCCTTCCTCCAGTGATGCATTGACATTGAATGTTCCATACTGTTGGGCGATGTGATAACATTCTTGCCTCTGAGACAGAAGGTAAGCCTCATTCAATCCTCACTATGGCCTAGGACACACAATCTCAGCAATGCTTAAATGCACTCTTTCGGATGAGATGCAACACTGAGGCCCTATCTGCAGATCAGATGAATGTAAAAGATGCCATCGCACTATTTGGAAACCAACAGAAATGTTTTCTGATATTACAGACGACATTTCTCCATATTCAACACATTTCCTGGTCATTTATATCATTTGTTGTCTTTAGGACCGGTGTGTGTGTTTTTGCCCAAATGACAACAGTGACTGCACTGCATGCAGTAATCTATTGTCCCTGAAGTGCTGCAGGATATCCTGAAAATGTTCTCTATAAATAAAGGTACTTTCTTTGTCATCTGCAAAAAAAAAAATGTAAAATAGAGCTGAATCCTTAGCAGTTTTCATTTATAGACTTAAAATAAAATATTTTAGCTATTTCCCTTATTGTTTTGTCAGCATTTGGCAATGAACTGTGCCAATCCACAGAAGCTTTATTTCACACATTAACTTCACAATTAACTGACGGACCATATTTTGCAAAAAAAAATGTAAACTACACATTTTGATTCTTTGACTGGACCTTAAAGAGGATGAGGTTCTATATCATATTTCTATATATAAATATTTCTTATATCAGCTAGCAAGGCCTGCAGGCAGGCAACACGGGCTGAAACAGCACGGGAATGCACAGATAAAGCTGTAAATGAAGTGTGCTTGTAAAAGCTCTGTACTCATTTTATTTGCTCAGTGCATTAAACTCTTTGTGGCTCATTTGTAATTTAATATGAGTAATTGTCAGATGTGTAAGGGGCTGGGGAAGAGCTCTAAAGTCATTTTAGCAGAGTGATTTGTTAATGTGTCGCGTGTGTGCCCTTACAATGTCATTCCTCCTGCTGACTATGATGTGTAATCACAACTAGCGGCAGCTCTATTGTCTGTTTTTCAAAATAAAACATCTGCTTATTTTTGATTGGTCAATTGAAACGGTTCAACCCCATCCTGACCTTCCTTCATGAATATTGATGAGTCTTGAGTGTGGAAGCTGGGTTTATGGTGGAGGCTCGTTACTACAGCAGTCCAGCCATGTCAGTTTGTTTCTGGCTGGGCCCAGACTGAGAAATGGCCATGTCCCTGAGTGCAGATGATGAGGAGTATGACTCAGACCCAGAGCAGGTCAGCTTTCAGCTTTGATTGTGAGCACAGTAGAAGCATTTTCATTTTTTTAAACTAGAAAGCTTTATTGGGAAACAATGTGAGAGCCTAAACTAGCTCAGCTGAAGCCAGGCTCTGTTGTGCTGAATAATGATGGTGGCTGTTCATGTATTTAGGACAGCTGCCAACAGCTTGGCTTTTTTCTTCCTTACTGATGCTGATACTTTTAAACTTGAAGCATGTGGCATTATCAATCCTGTTTACTGAAGTAGGTATCCGTTACCGAGGTCACGAAGTAATGTCCCATATGACATTTTAAACCTCATCCTTTAGGGCATTCACAATCCATTTTTGGAACATCTGCTTTGGGTTCATATATATTGATGTACTGATCACAAGCAAATCGACACATGCTATTGCCTGGAATGTTTTAATATTCATTTTGTGCTGTACGCTTTTCATCCTTTATTAGTTCTTAATTGACCCAAGTTTTTCAGTAGTTTGCCTATAGGGAAGAATGTATATACTGTGTTCATCCTTTAATGTGTGAGATCATAATTTGTTTGTTGCTTAGCACTGTTGTTGCACAAAGTGCAGTAGTTAAATGTTAGACACAACGTAGCGCAGCCTCAAGTACATCACACAATTTTGATAAAGATATTACATCTGTGGAGGAAACCTATTAAACATGATTATGCTTGAAACCAGATCTGCCTTGTTTGCAGCATGGATAGTGTGGGGGAGGGGCGAGGAGAGGAGAAACCTTACGGTCTAACAATGAGTTGTTCTGTAAATGGCTGTGGTTGTGTATTCATGCTACTTTCGGAGTAATGAATGCTTGAAGGCGCTTTTGCAGAGAAATCTGAGTCTTTATCCAAGTTGAGCCCATAACCCCCGTACCAATTTGTTGTCAGACTCGGGCGGAAAAGAGTTCCGTGCAGAAAATCATTCTGTACGTAACTTAAAACTGTTTGGTAGTACTGGACTTCAGGCAATATTTCAATAATCTGAATATGATTTTGCGTAGTCTTTTAGTCGCCATGCAACGCCTGAGTTGATCAGCAAGCCCCGCACTTGATTTTTATTTTTAAATCTGTTATTTAATATCCGTATTGATTACTTTAAATTATGTGCTGCTGTTTAAGGGCCCTGCCTCATGCAATGTATAATGGTTTCATTGTAAGTGCCAAAAGGATGTCTAATACTGACCGGGAGAGTTCTACTAGTCTGTTCCCTATAGGATTCAGTTTCCTTCAGCACAGAGAGAATATCTAGTCAAGAATAAAAGACCATCTTTAAACCATCGAACTTTAGCAGGGAAGTTGGGGGAGGGGGCAGTGGTAAGCTTATTTCCTTTCTTTAAAAATGTTTCCAGCCCTTCAACACATGCAGGAAAAATGTTCATAATCCTGTAACTGTCACACATTTCTAGATCCAAACTAAGGGTAGAACTGAAAAGCAGCTTCTGTTTACATTGAGGCATTGGTGGAAGCCAGGCGAGATTCTTGGCATAATAAATACAGAAATTATTGGAAATACTCAGCAGGTCTGGCAGCATATGTGGAGAGAGGAGCAGAGTTAATGTTTTAGGTCTGTGACCTTGCATCAGCACCTTTTGCCATTGCTGGCACACAATCACATAGTCTGTGATAAACTACCAGTATATTAATAAAATGTTAAACAGTCAGCTAGACATATAACCCAATTCTCCTCCTTGTGCTCTCATTTTCCCCCTCCTATTTCTGTACCACTGCTGTCATTTTATTTATTTATTTATACAGCACTGAAACAGGCCCTTCGGCCCACCGAGTCTGTGCCGACCATCAACCACCCATTTATAGTAATCCTACATTAATCCCATATTCCTACCACATCCCCACCTTCCCTCAATTCCCCTACCACCTACCTATACGAGGGACAATTTATAATGGCCAATTTACCTATCAACCTGCAAGTCTTTGACTGTGGGAGGAAACCGGAGCACCCGGCGAAAACCCACGCAGTCACAGGGAGAACTTGCAAACTCCGCACAGGCAGTACCCAGAATTGAACCCGGGCCACTGGAGCTGTTTTGTATTCCAAAATATACTTTATTCATAAAAATCTGTAAAAATTACATTCCCAAACAGTTTAAAACAGCATCAAGTCAAAAAATACAAACAGTGCAAAGGTGATCAGTTTCCTTCTATACAATCATGGGTTGCCTCACACCCCTTCCATTTCATTGTCGTGCCATATACATTTTTACATTTACAGCACACAAAATTCCTCCGATACAGTTCGAGGGGTTTCCCATGGATCCAGCCCCTCCGTTCAGCTTGGTGGGGGGACCTTACACTGTGGTCTTTCCCCATTGAGCCATTGCTGCGGCTGCCCCAAGCTTTAGTGCGTCCCTCAGCACGTAGTCCTGGACCTTGGAATGTACCAGTCTGCAACATTCGGTCGTGGACAACTCTTTGCGCTGGAAGACCAGCAAGTTTCGGGCAGACCAAAGGGCGTCTTTCACTGAATTGATAGTCCTCCAGCAGCAGTTGATGTTTGTCTCAGTGTGCGTCCCTGGGAACAGCCCATAGAGCACAGACTTCTGTGTTACAGAGCTGCTTGGGATGAACCTCGACAAAAACCACTGCATCTCTTTCCACACCTGCTTTGCAAAGACACATTCCAGGAGGAGGTGGGCGACCGTTTCTTCCCCACCACAGCCACCGCGGGGGCATTGCGCGGAGGGGGCGAGACTTTGGGCGTGCATGAAGGATGATGGGGAGGGCTCTTCTCACCACCAGCCAAGCTACATCTTGGTGCTTGTTTGAAAGTTCTGGTGATGAGGCATTCCGCCAAATGACTTTGGCGGTCTGCTCGGGGAACCATCTGACAGGATCCCCCGTCTCCTTTTCCCGTAGGGCCTTGAGGACGTTCCGTGCAGGCCACTGCCTGATGGATTGGTGGTCGAAGGTGTTTTCTGGCAGAAACTGCTCCACGAAGGATAGGTGGTACGGCACGGTCCAACTGCATGGAGCGTTCCGCGGCAATGTGACCAGGCCCATCCTTTGCAACACCGGGGACAGATAGAACCTCAGCACGTAGTCCCGGGTCACTGGAGCTGTGAGGCTGCGGTATTAACCACTGCGCCACTGTGGTTGTAGTTGATGCTATTGCAAATAAAGGGGTAAACTGCATTTATACATTCCGGTCTTGCATGCTAACCTACCGTGTTTGTGCATGTGTACAAATATTTTTGTGTATGCATGCTTTTTTGAATTTGTTTTTGTTTTCAACTCCCATTTTCCCTCAAAGTCCTGACTCTTGCTGGGATACAGTTCCCAGCCAACAGCAGCCTACACTTTAACATAGTGAAATGTCCAACAACAACTTGAATTTATATAGCACCTTTGGGCTGTTTCACTACATTAAAGCACCTCACAGGAGGGTTATGAAACAACGTTTTACACTGAGCCATAAAAGGCGATATTAGGGCAGATGACCCAAAGCTTGGTCAAAGAGGTAGGTTTAAAAGAGTATCTTAAAAGGAGGAAAGTGAGGCAGAGCGGAATTCCAGAGCTTAGAGTCAAGGCAGCCAAAGGCATGGTTGCCAATAGTGGAGCAATGAAAGTTGAGGATGTGCAAGAGATCAGAATAGGAGGAGCACAGATATCTCACAGGGTTGTAGGGCTGGAGGAGGTTAGAGATAGGAAGGGGCAAGGCCATGGAGAGATATGAAAAGAGGGAGGAGAATTTTAAAATCAAGGGACTGCTTAACTAGGAACCAGTGTAGTTCAGCAAGCACAGGGCTGAAGGGTGAACAGGACTTGCACCAACTAAGGACATGGGTAACAGAGTTTTGGATGACCTCAAGTATACAGAAGGTAGAACATGGGAAGCTGATCAGGAGGATGTTGGAATAGTTAAGTTTAGAGGTAACAAAGGCATGGATGAGGTTTTCAGCAGCAGATGAGGTAAGTCAGGAGCAGAGGTAGAAATAGGCGAACTTAGCGATTTTTAAAAAAAAAATTTGTTCATAGGATGTGAGCTCAACCAGCAAGGCCGGTTGCCCATTCGTTGCCCATTCCTAATTGCCCTTGAGAAGGTGGAATGAGTGTTTAAGGTGGTAGATGGGGTGTCGATGAAGCCGGCTGATTTGTCCAGGATGCTGCTTGAGTGGTGTTAGAGCTGCACTCATCCAGGCAAGTAGAGAGTATTCCATCACACTCCTGACTTGTTACTTGCAGATGGTGGACAGGCTTTGGGAGTCACAGCAGAATTCCTAGCCTCTGACCTGCTCTTCTTGTCTCGGTGTTTATATGGCTGGTCCAGTTAGGTTTCTGGTCAATGATAACCCTCCAGGATGTTAATGGTAGGAGGTTCAGCGAGGGTAATGCCGTTGAATGTCAAGGGGAGATGGTTAGATTCTCTCTTGTTGGAGCTGGTCATTGCCTTGCACTTGTGTAACGTGAATGTTATTTGCATTTTATCAACCCGAGCCTGAACGTTGTCCAGGCCTTGCTGCATGTGGGCACAGACTGCATCAGTGTCTGAGGAGTTGTAATTAGTACTGAACACTGTGCAATTATTATCGAAATTCCCCACTTCTGATCTTATGGTGGAGGGAAGGTCATTGTTGACAATGGTTGGGCCTAGGGCACTTCCCTGAGGAACTCCTGCAGTGATATCCTGCGGCTGAGATGATTGGCCTCCAACTACCCACAGCCATCTTCTTTTGTGCTAGGTGTGATTCGAACTAATGGAGATTTTTCTCTCCTGATTCTTATTGACTTCAATTTTGCTTGGGCTCTTTGATGCCACACTCAGTCAGATGCTGCCTTTGATGTTGAGGACAATCATTCTCACCTCAACTCACCTCTCGAGCTCAGTTTTTTTGTCCCTGTTTGGACTAAGACTGTCATGAGCCGTGTGGCCCTGGCAGAACCCAAACTGAGCATCGTTGAGCAGTTTATTTTTGAGTAAGTGGTACTCGATAGTGCTGTCTGCAACACCTTCAATTACTTTGCTGATAAATGAGAGTATACTGATGGGACAGTAATTGGCTGGATTGGATTTGTCCTGATTTTTGTGGACAGGATATACCTGGGCCAGTTTCCAAATTGTCAGGTATATGCCAGTGTTGTAGCTGTACTGGAACAGCTTGGCTGAGGGCTACAGTGGGGATGTTGTCAGGGCCCATAGCCTTTGCTGTATCCAGTGCCTTCTGCCGTTTCTTGATATCACATGGAGTGCATCAAATTGATTCAAGGCTGCCATCTGCGGTGCTGGGGACTTCAGGAGGAGGCAGATATGTATCATCCACTCAGCACTTCTGGCTGAAGATGGTTACAAATGCTTCAGCCTTGTCTCTTGCACTGACTGATATGCTGAGCTCCCCCATCATTGAGGATGAGGATGTTTGTGGAGCCTCCTCCTCCAGTTAGTTGTTTAATTGTCCACCGCCATTCATGACTAGATGTGGCAGAATTGCACAGCTTTGATCTGAATCATTGGTTGTGCGATCACTTTGCTATGTATACCACATGCTACTTCCACTGTTTAGCATGCATGTAGTCCTGCGTTGTCGCTTCACAAGGTTGTCCCCTCATTTTTTGGAATTCCTGGTGCTGCTTCTGGCATGCTCTCCTGCACTTCTGATATAACCAGAGTTGGTCCCCTGGCTGGTAATAGTAGATAGGATATGCTGAGTTATGAGATTACAGATTGTAGTTGAATACAATTCTGCTGCTGATGGCCCACAGTGCCTCTTAGATCCCAGTTTTGAGCTCCTAGATCTGTTCTGAATCTATCCCGTTTGGCACAGTAGTAACCACACAACACAATGGAGAGTATTCTACGTGTGAAGATGGGACTTGGCTCCACAAGGACATTGCAGTGGTCAGTCCTGCTGTTACTGTCATGGACTGATGCATCTGCGATATGCATGTTGATGAGAACAAAGTCAAGTATGTTTTTCCCTCTTGTTTCTCTCACCACCTGTTGCAGGCCCAGTCTGGCAGAAAAAGTTCTTCAGGGCTCAGTCAGTAATGGTGCTACCGAGCCACTCTTGGTGATGGACATTGAAGTCCCCCACCCAGAGTACATTCTGTGCCCTTGCAACCCTCAGTGCTTCTTCCAAATGGTGTTACATGGAGGAGTACTGATCCATCAGCTGAGGGAGCCCAGTAGGTTGTAAACAGCAGGAGGTTTCTCTGGCCATGCTTGACCTGATTCCAGGAGACTTCATGGGGTCGGGAGTCAATGTTGAAGACTCCCAGTGCCACTCCTTCCCAAATGTATACCACTGTTCTGCCATCTCTGGTAGGTCAATCCTGCTGGTGGGACAGGACATTGGCTGTAAGGTATGATTCTGTGAGTATGACTATGTCAAGGATGTTGCTTGACCAGTCTGTGAGACAGCCCTCCCAATTTTGTCACAAGTCCCCAGATGTTAGTGAGGAGATCTTTGCAGGGTTGACCGGGTGTGTTTTTGTCATTTCTGATGCCTAGTGATGGCTGGGATTTGTGGTTGGAAGCTCATCTCAGGATCAAATACAAAACCAAGGGTGCAAATGGTCTGGGTCCGTCTCAGACAGTTTCCAGGGAGGGGGATGGAGTTTGTGGCAGGGACCAAAGACAATGGTTTCTGTCTTCCCAGTATTTAGTTGGAGGAAACGTTTGCTCATCCAATATTGAATGTTGAATAAGCAATCTGACGATTTAGAGATAGTGGAGCGGTGGAGAGAGTGATACTAAAATCCCTTGCATTATTGTTTTGTTAGTATTATGATATTGTATCTACCATGAATGCATAATTAAGAATGGTCCATTCCTTAATCAAAATAATATCAAAGATTGGCTTTAATTGGCAAAAATCAAAGAGGCTGGAGCTTTGGAATTGTCTGAATCAAGAACATAGCATATATGATATAAATATTTATGTACAAAAACATCTACCGTATAATGAGTCTTTTGTTGACCAATTTCCAAAAAAATGGAGACTAATCTATGAGCAGCATCAGCAGCACCCAGAGTATTTGACCCAGGAAGTTGCGATTTCATGAAAATATGCTATTTCTAGTCTCGCTTTCTCATTTTGTCCTTGGTGTGCTGCACTATGGACCTTGGCCCTTCACTTGGGTTTCTCAATTTAAAGAAAAACATTCATTTGGAAAGGCGCATGTCTTTACTTGAGACAAATCATTTTACTCCAGTTATCATTTTTTTAATGTTTATCTCACTTCGACTTCCTATAAATGTATTTAACGATATTAAGTCCTCACCCCTCTCTCCTCTTTGGAAAAGTTTTATAACAAATCTTGCATAAAGTTTTGGCTTCAAGATTCGGAGGGGAGTAAGTGTCTGCGTTGTACTTTAACTTCTGTTTGAGAAGGTCAATAATAAAAAAGCACAGTGAATTGAGGGTTAAAGAATGATCCTTTTGACTCACCTCACTAAGGAATGATGCCTGTTACGCATTCATTTCAGCCCATATCTTCCTGGGATAATTTGAGCTTTGGGAAGAGCTTTGGTAAGTTTGGTCTCTTCAGCCTCAAAAGTTATACCTCAAAGACACTTTGAGTGTTATATACAATATCTACAGAATAGTCTACAGAATAGATAAAGTAACGCCAAAGTAAAACATTGATACACATCAGGACAAGAGGATGCAGATCAAGAGCTGTGAAAAGCAATTTTAAAATAGACATCAGGATTTATTTTAACAGTTTGAGTTCAAGTGCCAGAGAGAGTGGTTGATGCCAGAAAATTAACCTTATTTGAAACACCCAAATTCTGTAATGAAAAGTTTTGGTGTTTTTTTAAAAATGACATTAAATTGACTGAAGTGCTGTGAAGCATATTTACTTGGTTTCTGTTTTTCTTGTGCCCTGATATGGATGAATCTGAACTGAGCAAGATCTCTGTGCAGCAAAAACTTGTGATGGCTAAAAAGCAAGCGTTGCATGCTTTAACATTGATTATGTAGGGAGGGTGTATCAATCCATTGGCCTGTTTAAATTGTAGGGCAAGTATTCTGTTTGTATGAATATGGAGTTTCTGTTTGCTTTTTGAGACTGCCTCCAAAATTCAGTGGCATGGGGTGAGTGTCCTGTCCAGGGAATAGTGTGTCAGTGGCTGTTCATGAGAGTCAAGCCCTGCCCTCCCAGTGTCACTCACCACTTAAGTAAGAAAAACTATCAGTTGTTCCTGTGATGGCTGTCCTTGGACTAACAGGTCACTGACCAACTGTCCAATTTATATGCTAATGTAGGTCTCCATTGCCCATGAGCAGTGTCATTTGAGTTCAACAAACTTACACTTGCATTCTACCACTATGCGGCATCGCACAGTGGCCACCAATATATCATTAAAACTCAATATAAAGAGTTAGCATTGTTCAATAGGTTTGTTTAAACATTGGTGTTGACACAGACAACCAGTGGCAGAACCATCTTGGAGCATTTACTGAACGTGACACAGCTAAATTAGAACATTGGGGTTGTCATTAAACTAGGGTGTAACAAAAATCTCGTGTTTATTAACTCTGTGTAGTAGTTGAGAGTCTGGTGGTATAGTGACTTCAACAACTAATTTCCTCAGTGATGTCAGCAGTATTCACAACAGATCATAAATATTCTGGAAAACTAGAGTGTTGAATGAATTGTATTTTACTATAGTGATTTGAATTTTTTTTTTTAGTAACAGTAACGTTGGTTACCATCTTGTGAAAAGAGCTGTCTTTCCCATAGACATGTTGCAACATAATTTGAAATGCAATGATTTAGATGTTGACATGTTAGATTCAGTAAAAAAAGGATAATGAAGAGTCAACAATAAGGATAGCGGACTGAAAAAGAAAGGCAAAGTTCAGTGAGGTAAATTAACTTGCAGAAAAGCTAACCAGCAGATCAACAGATCAGCAGTAGGAAATGTACAAATCTTAGATACGTTACAAAATAAATATATTCAAATAAATACATTCCACCACCCCTATGTTCGTTGCCCGACTTTGGCTCCAGCTCATCTTTGTTTTTGAATCCCTCCATGGCCTCATCCTTCTCCTAGTTACGTAACCATCTCCAGCCCTGCAACCTTCAAATCTCTGCGCCCTTTCAACTCTGCACTCTTGCTCCACCATTGGCGGCTGTGCCTTCAGCTGCTTGGGGCCTACGCTCTGGAATTCTCTCCCTAAACTTCTCTACCTCTCCTCCCTTCCTTTAAGACCCTCCTTAAAGCCTACCTCTTTGACCAAGCTTTTGGCTACTTGTCGTAATATCTCTTTTTATGTGGCTCTGTGTCAAATTTTGTTGATAGCAGTCCTGTGAAGTGCTTTGGGACATTTTACTGCATTACATGTGCTAAGTATAAACACTCAGATTAAGTATTGAGTTTAATTGTAGAGGATGGAGGTATGGAAGAGGTAGTAAATATTTTGCAGTGGTTTCTTTGTAAATGTTGGTGGAATTGAAAACATTGGTGTACGAGAGGAGAATATAGAACAATCAATGGATCTAGTTCTAAAAGGTTTTGTTCTGAGAAAGATTAACAGAACCCGAGGTGGATAAATCACAGAGCCTTGATGGTATGCAATCTCAGATACTGTTAGAAATCAGAGAGGTGACAGCAGAGGTTCTGACCCGCAATTTTTCAATCTTCCTTTAATATGTAAGTTGTACCATGAGACTGGAGAATAGTTGATGTAATGCTCTTGTTCAAGAAACAAAAGAATGAACCAGGTAATTGTTAGGCAGATTGTCTAAAGTCAGTTGTAGACAAACTCCTGGAATCTGTAATTTATGATTAATCCATGCATTTCTTAATGCTTATTGATTTATCAAGGACAACCAATATGGATCTGTTAAAACCAAGTTGTGTTTGACAAATTTGAGGTTTTGTCTTTTGAAGAAATGACCAATTGAATTGAATGCAGTAGATGTAGCCGATATAGGTTTTCAGAAGACATTCAGTAAGTTGTTGGAAAAATTCAGACAAATGGTAAGAGGAAATATGGAAGCAAAGTTGATTGATGAACAGAAAACAGCATCAGTAAATGTGTTGCTCAGACTGGGGAAAGAGTGGAAGTGGTGTACCCCAGGGGTCAGTACTGAGTCCACTTCTCGTCTTGGTGTATGGATGATTTGGACTGAGGAACGTATTCCTATTTGCTGATGACACAAAAATAGGAGGCTTGGCCAGTAGTGAGGAGGACTGTAGACTTCAGGAAGGGACAAACTGGTTGGATGGAATCGGCAGACGAATAGCAGATATAATTTGAAGTGGACAAATGTGATTTGATTTTTTTTTAAAGAGAAAAACACAAGGAATAGGGATATACTCTTAAAAGGAAAGACACTAAAAGGCATGGATGAAAGCAAAGACATAGGGATTCAAATAGATAATTACTTAAAAGATGAGCACAGTTAGGTAAAATCATCAAAAAGCCAGTAGCATTTAGGGTTTTATATAGTGACAGAGTAAAGAAGTAATGATGAATTTGTACATAATGTTGGTAAGGCCACAGTACTGTATATAGTTTTGGCCACCCTGCTCTAGAAAAAAATGTTGCTGAGTGAGGAGAGAGGTTAGGAGAAAATAGTTTGAGTGTTGAGGTAGAAATCAGTGCATCTTTTTAAGGGAAAATTGGATAAATATCTGAAAGAGTACGGGAGAGAGTAGGGCAGTGAGATTTATTTTGGATTGCTCTGGTAAAGATACAATATGCTGAATGGCCGCCTTTTGTGCTGTACACTTATGGGACTTTATGTAAAATTATACTTCAGGTTTTTTAAAATCTTACTAGTTGGTCTCGCATAGTGTTAGATTTTGTTAGTTTGGGTCTGAAACGCATTTGTGATGTTTACATGCTAAGTTAAACCTGTGTTTGATGTTGTCTGTTCCTTTTAAGGCAACTAAAATGCATTGTAAGGGAAGTGATCTAATCAAGCAGGCAGGAAAGTGCAAACGTTAAAAAAAAAACTTCTAAATGAATTTAGAATTCAGTGGCTATAGACTTTTCAAACTCATAGCTGTTTATATATTAAGAATACTGAAATAAGGTTGTCAATACATCAGTTTATATTTAAAGTTCTGTTGAAAAACCTGATTTGTACATTTCAGTGAAACCATTTGATTTGAATATAAAATAGAATTGCTGGCAGATTGATTTATACAAAAGAAAGACTTTGCATTTATATAGTGCTTTTCATAGTGCCAGCATTTTCCAAAGCACTGCAGATAATAAAGTACCTTTTGAAGTGTAGCTACTGTTGTAATGTACTAAACGCCACAACCAATTTGCACACAATTTACAGTTTACGCAAAGCAATGTCCCACAAAAAGCTATGTGAAACTAATAAGATTTTTTTAAGTGATGTTGGTTAAGGGATAAATATTGGCCAGGATACTAGGGAGAGCTACTCTGCTCTAGGCGGGGCTTTGGTTTAATGTCTCATCTGAAAGACGGCACCTCCTACAGTGCAACACTCTGTGAAGTGTTACCCTAGATCTTGTGCTCAAGTCACTGAAGTGGAACTTAAAACCCACAGTCTTCTGATACAGAGGTTGTGTTGTTGCTTGAAAATCCAGAATTGATATATGATTGGCATATTGAAATTGATTAGGACGCCCTTTTTGGTGAATGGGGGAATTGGTGAGGAATCTCGTTAGGCATGAGGAAGGAATTGGGTAATTGGGGAAGGACTCTGGTCATGTAATTAACTACTTAGAAGGCGCAGTGGTTAGCACCGCAGCCTCACAGCTCCAAGGACCCGGGTTCAATTTAGAGTTTAGAGATATAGCACTGAAACAGGCCCTTCGGCCCACCGAGTCTGTGCCGACCATCAACCACCCATTTATACTAATCCCATATTCCTACCACATCCGCACCTGTCCCTATATTTCCCTACCACCTACCTATACTAGGGCCAATTTATAATGGCCAATTTACCTACCAACCTGCAAGTCTTTTGGCTTGTGGGAGGAAACCGGAGCACCCGGAGGAAACCCACGCAGACACAGGGAGAACTTGCAAACTCCACACAGGCAGTACCCAGAATTGAACCCGGGTCGCTGGAGCTGTGAGGCTGCGGTGCTAACCACTGCGCCACTGTGCCGCCCAATTCTGGGTACTGCCTATGCGGAGTTTGCAAGTTCTCCCTGTGACTGCGTGGGTTTTCGCCGGGTGCTCCGGTTTCCTCCCACAGCCAAAGACTTGCAGGTTGATAGATAAATTGGCCATTGTAAATTGCCCCGAGTGTAGGGAGGTGGTACGGAATATGGGATTACTGTAGGGTTAGGATAAATGGGTGGTTCTTGGTCGGCACAGACTCGGTGGGCCGAAGGGCCTGTTTCAGTGCTGTATCTCTAAATAAATAAATAAAAGGGCTGGAAAGGACAAAGGCATCAGCAAAGGGATCTGAGCCAGGTAGCAAATCACCTGGACAGTGGGGAAATACTACAAAGGCAGAGAAGGTTTCAGTGTGGACATCCTGAAGAGAGGGGCGGAGGGATGGGGGATAAGAGTCAGACTATGAATGAAGAAAGGACCAAAATGGACATAAAGCCCCATTTATGAATAGGCCTCATGGAGCAAACACTGCTGATCATGGCGTCTTATCAAGTTTTGTTTTGCTCAATCTATCCATGATATTGTTACGACCAGGTGAGAAAGGGGTCCAGGGGTTCCCTTTCAGCCGTTTCCTGGTTTGACCGTAACCGGGTTTAATTTTTTAAAACACTGTGTTTTTAGCTTCCCCTCAGTGAATCTTTGTTTACTGCTCTCCAATTGTACTGGCAAAGAAATCAACCAGACAGGGTTTCTTAGATTTAAACAAGAAAGGGGTAAGTTTATTAACCTTAAAACGCTAATTCAGTTAAAACTGCTAAAAATACGCGACGCGACCACGCTAGCATGTTCTTTTGGGCCTCCTTATCTCGAGAGACAATGGATACGCGCCTGGAGGTGGTCAGTGGTTTGTGAAGCAGCGCCTGGAGTGGCTATAAAGGCCAATTCTGGAGTGACAGGCTCTTCCACAGGTGCTGCAGAGAAATTTGTTTGTTGGGGCTGTTGCACAGTTGGCTCTCCCCTTGCGCCTCTGTCTTTTTTCCTGCCAACTACTAAGTCTCTTCGACTCGCCACAATTTAGCCCTGTCTTTATGGCTGCCCGCCAGCTCTGGCGAATGCTGGCAACTGACTCCCACGACTTGTGATCAATGTCACACGATTTCATGTCGCGTTTGCAGACGTCTTTATAACGGAGACATGGACGGCCGGTGGGTCTGATACCAGTGGCGAGCTCGCTGTACAATGTGTCTTTGGGGATCCTGCCATCTTCCATGCGGCTCACATGGCCAAGCCATCTCAAGCGCCGCTGACTCAGTAGTGTGTATAAGCTGGGGGTGTTGGCCGCTTCAAGGACTTCTGTGTTGGAGATATAGTCCAACATGTATACTAGCATGTATACGCGATAAAAACACACGCAGATAGAGCCAGAAAAGGAGAAAGAATCAAGGGTAAAGGTTTGAAGCAATAGTTGGAGTTCACTTACTGTCCTTTGAGTTTGATGTAAAGTCTTTGATTGCAGCTCAATCTTGCGTCTCATTGGGGCCCAGTGCACTTTCAAACGTGTTTCGATGGTTTTCTGTCTTGAGGTTTAGTTTCCTTCCATGGGTCCCTGGCTTTGCGTGAGAGGGAGAGAGAGACCCTTCTCTGTTGTCTTCAAATTGCAGTCTGCCTCAGACTGTTCTGTGAACACAATTCAAAACCAAACCTGGGCCAGCAGGTTAGTCATGTGAACAGTTTTTTTTTACACAAACTCCGTTTTTGTGGATTCTCCATCTTAGCAGACACCCTCAGTTGGTCGGGGGGAGGGAATGGAATGCTGGCTTTTTACACATTCAGTGTCTGGTGATCAAAATCCATTTGGGTTAATTGGATCAGGGAGCAGCTCCATTGTCTTCTCCAGGCAACTGTCTCTTAGAATGCGAATGTTTCCAGCCACTGCTGTGATCTCTTTAAACAGTTTAATTTCATCATATGAAACATTAATTTTAATGTGCTTCATTCTTGGCAGGTGGGGTTTTCATGACACCTCCACCCACAACAGAATGAAATACGATTTTTGAAGAGCATTTCATTAAAAGAGAATAGGGATAAGAGTAAGTATAGGAAAACACACATGTATCTCTCTCATTCATTCTCATTCCTTCAGAAATCCTAAAAATTTGTTACCGCCTGTCTTTTCTTGGTAGCAATGCTGCTTTAAACTGCCCTTTTTGGCATCCCCACAAACGTGATTTTTAGGGTAGTTTTTCAGTTTGCACATTTCCATGACTGCCTTGGGGGTCTTTGTTCCTGTTGAGGTCTGCAGGGGGAGGGTTAGATTTAATGAGCCCTAAGTTGGGGTTCTGCTCTGGAGAATCAGTAGTGGGTGGATCTATTCTGAACTCTGTGCTTTGATGAGCCATGCAAGGGCTTTTCACCATAGGGGATGGTTGGTTCCCTTTTCTCCTGACTGGGGGAGGATTCCATGCTAATCTTCGCTTTGTCCTCTGGGACCCTCCTGCTTGCACGTGTATGTCCAGATTCTACTGTACTCCCCTGCGGCACTTCGACTTGGTGAGACATCACCCTCATGGTTTCCCTGCCTTCGTGAGGACTTCCTTTATCTCTGCATTTTCCTGTAAATGCTGTTAGCAACTCTGGCGGGGTGCTTCTGGTGTCTGCATTGACATAGGAGGATTTGGGGTATAATTTTTAAAACATTTCAGGGTTGGCGGATCAGACAGTAGGAGTTTCCATTTGGGATTCCTCCCGGACTTCCTTTAACTTGCCCTCTTTGTCCCTTTTTCCCTTTTCTCTCTAACCTTTTGCCAGCCTTTTTCCTGCCTGAACCCTTTTGTTCTCAGCAGGGGTCCCTTACACTTCACCAGCCCTCTGCTGGAGGGTCCTCCAAACACCGATACAGGACTTGGGTGTGCCGATTTCACTGTAGGTTGGGGTTTCCCCTCAACCTGGCACATGTGACAACTCCTACAGTACTCCACCACATCTTTGTGGAGTTTTGGCCAGTTAAACTGCTGTCTTATGCGGGCTTTGGTTTTTCGTATACCGACATATACAGCCACTGTAATCTCATAGGCCATTCTCAATATTTCTCTCCTGGTACCTCTGTGTCACCAATAACTGGTGAACCACTGTCCATCCTTGCCCTCAGGTCTGCAAGGAAAACTCCACTTCCTCATCATTCTTTAAATAGTAGCAGTAAGGGATTCCCTCTGCTTCAGTTTCAGACTGGGCAGCCTGTGCTAACACACTCAATAGTGGGTCAGCTCACTGAGCCTCAGCTAGGGAAGATTCATTTAATTCATTCTCTGGGTCTTCTAACTTTCCAAAGTAAGTCTCAGACAGACAGACAGACCTCATGGCCATCTACCTGCAGTGCCAATTCAGTCTCCTGTGGGGGAGCTGGTTTGATCATGGCCCCATTCAGTACGTATTCAGGGAAACTGCAGGGGACCGTCTCCTGCCACTGCCCTGTCTCTCTCACCTCCTGCAGTCTCTCTTTCACTACTGGGGAAGCTACCACCTTTTCTCCCACCAGATCATTTCCTAGGAGCAGATGAACCCCATCCACAGGCAATCTAGGGATAATCCCTATGGTCAGCGGTCCCGAAACTAGGTCGCACTCCAAGTGCACCCGAAGTAAAGGTACAGGCTTACACTGCCCTCCAATACCATTCGTCACCATTCTGATATTTACTGCACTCTCTGGGGGGGAAGGTCAGGCCTTTTCCCAGTAAAAGGGAACTAGTGGCCCCTGTGTCCCTGAGGATTACTATGGGCTTGCTTGCCCCACTCGAGGGGTATGAGGTTACTCTGCTTTCAGACACAAAATTCTGATAACCTTCAGGAATGCTATTGCGCTTTTCTGCACCTACAGCTGTACATTTCCTGGGTCTTACTACTGCTACAGTTAAAGCCACAGCTTGTTCTGCTATGCTTTCCATCAGGGTCCCTTCTTCTGCACTGAACGGGTGTGCCCTGATTAACCCTGCAGCCTTTCCCTGTGGTTTCCAGCAGTCAGCTCTTAGATGCCCTGCTTTATTACAATGGAAGCACACAGGTCTCCGGGTCTCACTCCTACTTACAGCGCCTTCCTTTTTGGCTGGAGGAGGTTCCCCTGTGTCTCCTGCTTTTGTTCCCTCCTAGGACTGCTTGGGCTTCTACCACCTTCTCACCCTTTGTCCTTTTCAGATTTGTGGGAGTAACAAGGAAAAGTTTTCCCCGGGGAACTGACTAATAGATGAGAGCAAATTCATCAGCCAGAACTGCGGCTTGCCGATCTCTGCAACTTTTTGTTCCTCCACATGTGTCTTTATGGAGAGTAGGAGAGAGTTTTTAAATTCGTCTAGCAAAATTACCTCTCAGATTCTCATAGCTGAGCTATACTTTGAGCCCTCAGCCACTGGTCAAAAGCCAGATGCTTACTTCTCTCAAACTCCAGGTAAGTTTGATCAGCTTGCTTCTTGAGGGTTCGAAATTTCTGGCGATAGACTTCCGATACTAGCTCATATGCCCCGAGGATAGCATTTTTTGTCAGTTCATAATTTGATGAACTCTCATCTGGCAACAGTGAATAAACCTCATGAGCTTTTCCTGTTAACTTGCTTTGTAACAGCAGAGTCCAAGTCTCAGCTGGCCACTTTAACAGCCTTACAAGTTTTTCAAAAGATGCAAAAAATGCTTCCACGTCTCCCTCATTGAATTTTTGGATCAGTTGAGTAAGTTTTAACAATTCAGTACCCAGCCCTGAATTACGAAGGGCCTGTTTCAGTGCTGTATCTCTAAATAAATAAATATTGGCCAAGCTTTCACTGGGGTTACTCTGTCGCCCCCTAGTTAACTCAAGCCGCCTCAGTTCTCTCTCCTTGCAGTCCTTCTGGTAGGTTCTTTTTCTCTCTCCGCTGTCTTTTTCTTCACATTCCTTCTGGAAGATTCTTTCGCTCTCCTGTTTTTCTTTCTCCTGTCTCTCTCCTTCTCTTTCTTCAAATTCAAGCCTCCTCTGTTCCAATTGTATCTTTGCTAGCAAAGACTTGCAGGTTGATAGGTTAATTGGCCATTATAAATTGCCCCTAGTATAGGTAGGTGGTAGGGAAATATAGGGACAGGTGGGGATGTGGTAGGAATATGGGATTAGTGTAGGATTAGTATAAATGGGTGGTTGATGGTCGGCACAGACTCGGTGGGCCGAAGGGCCTGTTTCAGTGCTGTATCTCTAAAACTAAAACCCTGTCGGAGTCTATTTCTAACCCTGTTTCTGCTCCTTCAGATTCAAGGGAAAAATGGTTGGCCACTAGTCTTAGGAGTTCAGACTTTCTAGCCTTGGCACAGACAGTGATCCCACACTCAGCCATTTTTCTCAACTCTTCCATAGACAGTGCTTTTAACTTATCCTGAGTTATTTCACCCTGGCTTGGGGAGCTACTGGCTTCAGTAGCAGACATGTTAGTATTCTAGTGCACAACCACAAGAAAACCTGTATTGAAATATTTATTTGGCTTCCCACTTCCAATATCTTGTTTGTTTGTGGGTCGAATCCAGATGCTAGCACCCAAATTTCTGTTATGACCAGGTGAGAAAGGGGTCTCGGGGTTCCCTCTCAGCCTTTTTCTGGTTTGACCGCAACATGGTTTAATTTTTTAAAACGCCGTGGTTTTAACTTCCTCTCAGTGAATCCTTGTTCACAGCTTTCCAATTGTACTGGCAAAGAAATCAACCAGACAGGTTTTCTTAGATTTAAACAAGAAAGATGTAAGTTTATTAACCTTAAAACTCTAATTCAGTTAAAACTACTAAAAATAGACGACGCTCGCACGCACACGCAGATGGAGCCAGAAAAGGAGAAAGAATCAAGGGGAAATGTTTGAAGCAATAGTTGGAGTTCATTTACTGTCCTTTGAGTTTGATCTAAAGTCTTTGATTGCAGTTCAATCTTGCCGTCTCGTTGGGGCCCAGTGCACTTTCAAACTTGTTTCGATGGTTTCCTTCCATGGGTCCCTTTCTTTGTGTGAGACGGGGAGAGAGACCTTCCTTCTCTGTTGTCTTCAAATTGCAGTCTGCCTCAGACTGTTCTGTGAACACAATTCAAAACCAAACCTGGGCCAGCAGGTTAGTCATGTGAGCAGCTTTTATTTTTACATACTCACCTGCATTTTTGTGGATTCTCCATCTTAGCAGACACCCTCTAGGCGGGTGGAGTGGAATGCTGGCTTTTTACACATTCAGTGTCTGGTGTTCAAAATCCATTGGGTTAATTGGATTAGGGAGAAGTTCCATTGTCTTCTCCAGACAGCTGTCTCTTAGAATGCAAATGTTTCCAGCCACTGCTGTGATCTCTTTAAACAAGTCATCTTTTCAGCCTAGCAACAGTTTAAAATTAATGTTTCATATGACAAAATTAATGTGCCTCATTCTTGGCAGGTGGAGTTTTCATGACAATATGGTTAAACATGTTCTTTCTTAGAATCAACTCCAGTGTCCACTTTTCCTGGATTTCTCCCACGTGTTTGAAAGCAGCCACACATCTCCAGCAATAGATTCTCTTCCTATCCCTACACACTTACTTCCCAGTCCCCCAAGTATTTATACTTGGTCCCCTACTCTTCATCATCTACATGTTGGCTCTTGGTAACATCAACTGCAGGCACAGGGACAGTTTCCATATCTGTGCTGGCAACACCCAGCTCGACTTCTCTGACACTTTACTCAACCTAAAACCTGCTGCATGCTGCCAGGCTGCCTCTCAGGTGCAAGAAATTGGGCAGGAAATTGCATGCGATTAGGTCTAACACAAGAAGTGTGTTGTGATCAACACATTATACTGATTGATAGATGAGCATTTGAGAAGGAAAATAATTGCAGCTCATGCCAGACGCACATGTTTCTGTGCCAGGGACATCATCCGTATGGGAGTGAATTGCTTCAATGTGGTTGTTAACTCATAGTGTGTGTCCCCTCTAAATGAGTTTTTTGCTGAGAATGACTAAGTTACTTCCCTAAAATGTGAAAATATTATATTTGCAACGAGGACTTACGCCACCCAGCTGTGAGTTTCCCAAGGGGAAAGCAAAGGAATTTTTAACCCAATGTAGTTAACCCTATTGTCTGCCTGGTCACTTGCTGTGATTGTGCTGCACATTGCAAAAATTTGCTGCACAATTATAAAGTCTCAGGGAAAGTAAAGGGTTTTAAAACATCATATTTACAGTTACTCTGTCTCACGAGAGATTGGCATTCCCTGTATTTCAATCTTGTAATAAATCTGCTGAGTCTATTATCATTTGTCTTGATTTTCTACTGGAGGAGACACCTAGCAATTCAGAAATGGTCTGTTGTGATCTCATTTACAAAACAAAACACTCTAATTCTGCTGTACCGACTACTTGCTGTTGGTGTATAGATGACACTAATTTCTGTGTATCAGCAGTATCTTTATTTGCTTCCTTCTGTCCTCAAGGTATATTCCTTCTGCATGGCTACACTATGCATATGTACATGTGTACCAGTGTTGAAAAAACAGGTGGTTTCCCCTCCTTGTGTTATACTGAATTTTGGTACTTCTGTGCACAGGCCAAGGACAAAAAAACAAAAGAATGTTTGAGCAAATGTAGCTAATTGAAATTGTTTTTTTTCTGTTTACAGCATAGGACAGTAGGAAGGCCAAAAGGAAAGCTTGGAAGCTCTGCAGCTGTGAAGCTTGCCGCTAACAGGGCTACAGCTGGAGCACGCAGGAGGAGAACAAGATGTCGGAAATGCGAGGCATGTCTAAGAACAGAATGTGGCGAGTGCCATTTCTGCAAGGACATGAAGAAGTTTGGAGGACCAGGGAGAATGAAACAGTCCTGTATCATGCGGCAGTGTATTGCTGTAAGTCACAACAGGGTGAAATATTTCCATTGCTACGTTTGTGGCACAAGTTGATGTATGTAAAAAGTGATGGAATCTTTTGGGCTATTGCTCCATTATTGGCAATTTTCTTACAATTCCTGCTGCTCCAAAAATGGATTAATGAGCTTTCATAAATTCTTTGAAGAAAGACCATTTTGGGCACGTTAAAACAACGAATGAGGAAGTCCTGGACTGTTGCACTGCTCTGTCAAAGTGAAAAGTGAGCATTTTACTCCAGATCAGATCTGGTGTGACTGAACTGAAAAAAAATTAAGATTTCAAAGTATCCCCTGAGACGCAGCAGGATTACAGCTATAACAGTTGATCGTCCACTCTGCTAACCAGAAATTGTGAACAGCACATGCAAAATGCTGATAAGCTAGTTAACAGATTGTTAGCTATTCTTCAACTTTAAAGGAAACCAGCCAGCGATAGCATGTGTAATCATTTCTGAAAGAAGTGAGTACCCCTGATGGGTCACCAGGTTTCTCCATTGAACTGCAGAAGTATCATATTAAACTAAAGGCTGGGGAGGAGGGGGTTGCTACATTTGATACTTTGTGCTGAGTTAATTGATCTCTGTCGGAATAGTGACGGGATTGATACAATTGCCTTCAGAGCCCTTGGGTTAGGGAGGAAAATCAGACCTGGTTCCTGATTCTGCTGAATGTTGAATGGGTTTGGCTGTGATGCTGCACAAGGTTGAATAGCGAGTTAACACTGTCAAAATTCATACATGAATAGTGGTCACATGGCTGAGTATTGGAAAACATCTGATGTTCTGGAACTGTATCGTAATGATGCAAAGGTGGAGGGAAGTGAAATTGTGCAGATTGATATGGTGGGGATGAGATTTCTGAAAGTACAAAGATTACTTTTTCAGGACCTGGGGCAACAGGCCCTCCTTCTCTCACTCCCCTCCCTCCCCCAAAGATTTTGATACCTTAACTTTTTTTTTTAGTGCTTTTTCCAGCATTTTGGTATTACACTTCGGAGGGCGGGATTGTCACATTTTCTCATTTGGCATTCTGAACAAATTATCTCATTGACTTAACCAGCATTGTTACATAAAAATAAAAGGCATCACACCAGTTATTAATGTTTTTGAAATGTGTATGGGCATGTTTCTCTGTTAACAAAATACACTCATCTCGTCTCCTGTGAAACATTAATCCCATTCATCTCTGAACTATTCCACAGTGCTCAGTATTGATAGCATTTGTTTTCATTAATCCTTGATATAGCCAGCTTTCAAAGCTGTATTTCAGACTTTCAATTCAATGTAACCTTTTCTGGGACCTTACGATATAAAAACAGGAAGTGCTGGAAATACTCAGCAGGTCAGGCAGCATCTGTGGAGAGAGAAGCAGAGTTAACGTTTCAGGTCTCTGACCTTTCATCAGAACTGGCAAAGGTTAGAAAAGAATTAGGTTTTAAGCAAGTGAAGGGGATGGGGGTGGGGGGTGATGGTAGGGAAGAGAACAAAAGGGGAGGTGTGACCTTATGATGTTTTACATTCACAATTTGCCAGAAGTATATTCTATCAATTATATGTGCAAAGAATATTTATTAGTTACTGATGTGAATGCATTTCAATGAAAGGGGAAGGAAAGTCTGGCAGAGTACATTTTGTTCCTTTTAAATTTTGCCCAGAGTTCTTACCAGTATAGAGACCCTCTGCTGGGCTGTTCTGGTGATGTGCAATTCTGGAAAAAATCCTAAAGGCTGAAATGCAGATTCCAGAATGAATTTCATCTCCAAATTCAATTCAAAAGTGTTGGATGAATATGGAAAATACAAGCACGCAATGTAAGAACATTCCACACAATTTGAAGATGACTATGAAAGCCTAATTACTGCAGAGGAGGTAAAATAAACAGGAAACAACATCCACTCAACAAGTAGGATCACTACACACACGAGCATCATTCTAAAAATGCTTTAGAAGTTTTGAAAATAATTTTTCTGATCATCTGCAACTGCACCATACTGTCCGAAAGTTAGCACTGAATTTATATAAAACACTTGCGGAGGTTTCATATTGCATTTTATTTTGCTGGAAAAAATTATCCAACTTTAAAATATTAAAATAAAAAAATGTAAGTTATTATAGTTAAAATAGTTTGGTCAAGGTGTTGTCTACAAATTGCTACACGTCAAAAATTCAAAGCATTGAGAAGGAAAGAGAAGACTGCTGATAACACATGCAGTAATGTGTGGGTGGATTGGAAATTTTACTGCTGCCATGTAGCCATTTCCTACTCCAGTTGCTCACACTTTAGTTGAATGAGGTTTTTAATAATTAGCTGCAAGATGTTATTAAAGGGTCATTATTGAGATGCAAAATGATTGGCAGATAACTTTTTGTACCTGCTGATAAAATCTTGTTCGAAGAGGCATTTTCATATAAAGTAATTCAGCTTTAATCCTAATCTTCAGCCAGCCCTAATGGTTCATTGTCTCCAATGAACCCTAAATTCTGTCACCTGAATTTTAAAAAAAATCTTCTAATCTCAAGTCCACTCTACTGGTATATTATTTCATTAGTTTTCAGGTGCTTCGGTCAAGCTTTTCTCCCCCTGTGATTCTACCAAGACCAACAAGTTATTCAACTCTGAAGGAGCATCATGGTGAACTAAATCTTCTCATTCATTGTTCACACCTACACAGTTCCAGCATAGGTCGCTCAATAACAACCGTGAGAGAAAACCCCAAGCTAATATTGCCTCCCCACACCCTTCCGTCCACCTACCCAGGGGACATTGAGTTCAATTGTAATACCCTATTATTTTCCTGCTGAAGATCAGTGAATACAGTCAAGAGTAGGAATTAAACCTAGGACAGCTTGTGTAAATCAGTGCAACTTTGCAAGCAAATGCTACAATTAGATGAATATAAATATATTAATACTATACTTCCCCTACATTTTATTGAATATTGTTTACTTTTCCTTTCTCTACTTTGCTTTTTCCCTCATCCTTCCATTCCATAATTATAACCCTGTTCCCAGGCCCTTTAATACTATTTATTTCAGCTAAGAGTCGTTGAATAGTCCTCCATTTTCCTTCCCTCCATCTGAAGATGTGACTCTTAGTGGATTTCTGAGAAAATATAGCTGCGGTACATTTTTGGTGATTAGCAGGAATTTGAGTAGTCTTAAATCAGTTCTTATTTGCATAGACCTTTCCCAGAAAGACAAACAATGTGGAAAATTGCCCAGGTATGTCCTGTACACAAAAAGCAGGACAAGTCCAACCCGCCCCATCAGTCTACTCTCAATCATCAGTAAGGTGATGGAAGGTGTCATCAACAGCGCCATCAAGTGGCACTGGCTTAGCAATAACCTGCTCAGTGACGCTCAGTTTGGGTTCCGCCAGGGCCACTCAGCTCCTGACCTCATCACAGCCTTGGTTCAAACATGGACAAAAGAGCTGAACTCGAGGTGAGGTGAGAGTGACTGCCCTTGACATCAAGGCAGCATTTGACCGAGTATGGCATCAAGGAGCCCTAGCAAAACTGAGGTCAATGGGAATCAGGGGGAAAACCCTCCGCTGGCTGGAGTCATACCTAGCACAAAGGAAGATGGTTGTGGTTGTTGGAGGTCAATCATCTGAACTCCAGGACATCACTGCAGGAGTTGGTTAGGGTAGTGTCCCAGAACCAACCATCTTCAGCTGCTTCATCAATGACCTTCCTTCAATCATAAGGTCAGAAGTGGGGATGCGTGCTGATGATTGCACAATGTTCAGCACCATTCGTGACTCCTCAGATACTGAAGCAATCGTGTAGAAATGCAGCAAGACCTGGACAGTATCCAGGCTTGGGCTGATAAGTGGCAAGTAACATTGCCTGGCACTTGTGTGGCACGAATGACCATCTCCAACAAGAGAGAATCTAACCGTCTCCCCTTGACATTCAATGGCATTACCATCGCTGGATCCCCCACTATCAACATCCTAGGGGCTACCATTGACCAGAAACTGAACTGGAGTAGCCATATAAATACCATGACTACAAGAGCAGGTCAGAGGTTAGGAATCCTGAGGCGAGTAACTCACCTCCTGACTCCCCAAAGCCTGTCCACCATCTACAAGGCGCAGGTCAGGAGTGTGATGGAATACTCTCCACTTGCCTGGATAGGTGCAGCTCCAACAACACTCAAGAAACTCGACACCATCCAGGACAAAGAAACCACTTGATTGGCACCCCATCTACAAACATTCACTCCCTCCACCTCCGACGCACAGTGGCAGCAGTGTGTACCATCTACAAGATGCACTGCAGCAATGCACCAAGGCTCCAAACCTTCGACCTCGACCAACTAGAAGGACAAGGGCAGCAAATGCATGGGAACACCACCACCTGCAAGTTCCCCTCCAAGTCTCACACCGTCCTGACTTGGAACTATATCGCCGTTCCCTCACTGTTGCTAGGTCAAAATCCTGGAACTCCCTCCGTAACAGCACTGTGGGTGTACCTACCCCACTTAAACAGCAGTCCAAGAAGGCAGCTCACCACCACCTTCTCAAGGGCAATTAGGGATGGGCAATAAATGCTGGCCTGGCCAGCGATGCCCACATCCCATGAATGAAGCAATTTTTTTTTTTTTAAATGCCCATTGTTACCTGATCAAATGTTTGGAGCATAACTGACAATGTTTTGGACAATCGTGGTAGCTGATCGAATAGAGAGAGCTGCTGCACTATAATTATAGTGCACTCACAGCAAATCTAGAAACATTTTCAGGGGAATGGGACTAATTGGATAGCTCTTACAAAGAGCCAGTACAGGCACAATGGGCCAGATGATTTTCTCCTGTGCTGTATGATTCTTTGTTGAAAATATAATTTGTGATTTGGACTTTCTTTTGTGGTCACTACAGAAGGCAGCTGACATCAGTGAGCCTGCACCTCTTATCAAACAAATTTAAATTATGCATGTAATAAATGGGATGGTGCGTGCTGTGGAGTTTACACTCTACCCTTGTACTGCTTGGTTATTTTGGAAATAGCACAGGATGCTTACTGTACACTCCTTATCACTCTGACAGAAAACCCTGTACTACCAGCCCATATATTTCAGTCTAAACTATGAATGGTTAATTATGGGAAAGAAATATACACAGAAACAGTATAAATCAGTAGGTGAAGTGGTGGTGCCATGCTTCAATTTCAGATGCTTTGAACTATTTTCTGATACTAAATTAACAGAAACACTCACTTGCACCCCTCCTCTCTCAGAACACTTTTCATGTGGGGACAGTGCTGGGAAGGGTCATGTCTTATTGCTCTCATGTTCTGCAAAAGCACCTAAATGCAGCATCTGTAAAGAGGTTTCTGCAATGCTCACCACCCATCTGTTCTTATGTGCAGCAGGACTGTCTGGTCACCAATAAATGATCAACCTATTTTAAATAGCAGCTATTTCCCATTTAATATTTGCACAATTTCCCGAGCCCTGTCAAAACTGAGCTCTAGCCAGTAGGCCCAATCCAGGCTGAGAACTTGCTATGAATATGTAATTAGGCCAGCCTCAGGAAATTGCATGAGGTTGATGATGTACAGTCTTGGCAAGTGTAAAGTTTGCTGTTCTCTGATCCCACTGATTCTGCTCTGGGACTGGGACCTATATCCTTATGTGCTTATCTTAATTTTGTATTTGCTATACTGTCATGCATTTACAGCATGTGAGCACAACAAAGCCAGAAATACTGTCCAATCCAATAAATCTCTAATTGTTTAAGCTGGGTAAATAGTATTCAGTGAACAGGAATTTGTGGTTGAATAGGATAAATGAGATCAATGTTTGCACTGCCTCATTGTATTGTTATATTCCCTTGATGTAAATATATCAGGTGCACAATTGCCATAAACATTGCTAACATCATTTAATTTGAAAGTGCTTAGCAGCATTTAGTAACTAAGACACAACTACAAAGTTCTGTTATTTGACGTTTGAAGCTGTTTCAATACTCTGATTAAATATGTATTTGCTTTAAGCAATCTTCCTGGTGTGTATTGTACACTGAGCAGCATTGCTGAGTAATCCTGGTGAAACTTTACTGCCTGTTTGTCAGGGAGAACATTCTGACTCAATTATTAAAGATTAATGTTGCTAGTACTATAACTACATTGAATGCGTTATGATCATAAAAGGTAGGGAATGGCATCAACACGCACTCATGGATTTGGAAGCATGGCTAGTGCTAAAGGCACATTTATAAATTACAGGGGCCTTTACTTTGCCCTTGCTTTGGGTCCTGAGAGCAACTTCCCTGCTTCCCTCCTACAGCAAATGCCTTTAACACAGTAAATGTAACCAGACAGAAAAGGATGCAATAAGGGAAGAGCCAATGAAAGTGACAACGTTGTGGTCAAACAAGTAGGTTTTAAGTTGGCTTTTGAAGGTGGAGAGATATAGTTGGTGAGATGGAGGACTGAGGACTCTGCCATTGATGGTCGAATGGAAGAAGGAGTTAATGCAGAGTTAGAAATGTGGAGGGCACATTCTAGCACAAAAAGCTGGAGGAAATTGCAGAAGTAAGTTGACATATTTATAAACAAGAACGGGGATTTTGAATTCAGTGTGTTGGTATTGGGGAATCAATAGAGGTTGACGAGTGCAGGGGAGTGTGATAGCATCGGGAGCCACTTACGTGCAAGCCTAGGTTTGGGAAGCCGAGACATTGTGGACCCAAGTTTTTATGGCTTGTTGAACCTCATCTTGTTTAGAATTAAGAGTGTACCAGAAGGAAGGAGAACCATGGCACTGTCTCTGCCAGTGTCGATAAGGTTTTGTAGGATTATTTATGTTTATTATTCAGACAGATCAGTGGTAAATACTTTAAATACTGAGACATGCAAATCGGAAGAAAAAAAATCAGCAATACAATGGAGAAAATAGAATTAACTCAGGAAAATTTTTTAAAAGGAACTTGGAGTGACCATAGACGCAAGATTAAGATATTGTGCAAAGTAATTTTTAGAAAAATAGTGTGTTGGGGCACATACTCAAAATAGTAAAGTACGATTCTGCATAGGTAATGCTTACATGGACTAGGAATAACAATGATGGCATATTGAAGTATCACAAATGGCATTTTTAAACCATTATGGTGTCTGTTTTTTCCATAGCCGGTCCTGCCACACACAGCAGTCTGTCTTATTTGTGGAGAAGCAGGAAAGGAGGACACTGTGGAAGAAGAGGAGGAAAAGTTCAATTTCATGCTAATGGAATGCTCAATTTGTAATGAAATTGTGCATCCTGGCTGCTTAAAGGTAATATTTTTCCCCCTTAGCTCATAAATATGATTTCGTGCTGGAATACATTTCTTCACGTTTAAACCAAGGTCCAACAGACCATCAAATAGATTTAAAGGGAAATTGGAGGAAAGTGACTCAAAAGATTGAGTAGCTTCATCAGTATGAAATGGAAGTCCACCGATGTTTTAATATAAAGTGAATCTCCTTCAAATATCAGTCACTGAAAGGGACATTTTATTAGTAATTAGCCTGTAATTGTGATGAAACCTGAACAACAACAACAACTTGCACTTACATTGCACACTTAATGTAGAAATGTGTCCCAATGCACTTCACTGTCATAAGGGAAAGAAATAGATGCCATCTTCATATAACCCATATCTTATGTTGGGCATATTTTAAAGCAGTGTCAGAACTGCAAGACAACCTTAAAACATTGTTCTATCATGGTTTATATTGTCAAAAGACTCTAGAGTATTAACTTAATTTGTTGAATAATGGCAGCAGAATACTTTGCATCTTTTAGTAACCTGTTGGGATGGTCAGTTTATGACTACAGTTCAAAACTGCAGCAGAATGGTGGGCGATGAATGAGTCTCCATTAAGCCACATTACAAGAATGTACAGGCATGTAAATAGAATCCATTTGATGTCAAAGTTCTGGTTACCACTGTGTTTTTGAACACACCTATTAATTATTCTGTTCAGATTTGAATGTATCACATGTTCCCAGCATTGAACTGAGATTAAGAGATTTCATGCTATGCATTCGACCATGGATATTATTTTCTGGATCAGGTCTATGCAAGTGATCTGAAACTTGTTTGTAACATTGACCGCCTCCCCCCCCACAAATCTCCACCAGCTAAAGAAACTCATTCAAAGCTGATCAATAAAAGACACTGATTTGAGAAATTCTGTTACGAGGTTTATGATTAGATTAGATTAGAGATACAGCACTGAAACAGGCCCTTCGGCCCACCGAGTCTGTGCCGAACATCAACCACCCATTTATACTAATCCTACACTAATCCCATATTCCTACCAAACATCCCCACCTATCCCTATATTTCCCTACCACCTACCTATACTAGTGACAATTTATAATGGCCAATTTACCTATCAACCTGCAAGTCTTTTGGCTTGTGGGAGGAAACCGGAGCACCCGGAGAAAACCCACGCAGACACAGGGAGAACTTGCAAACTCCACACAGGCAGTACCCGGAATCGAACCCGGGTCCCTGGAGCTGTGAGGCTGCGCCACTGTGCTGCCCATGTGTGTACCATGTGAGGAATGAAACACTTGTTCTGTGTCTGAAACACACTTGTCATCTTTGTAACAAATAGTAATCATTGCAGAAATATGGTGGCACTGAAATTAACACTGTACAACATCGCTTCTATTTATACTCATCCAATGCCAAAACTTAAACCTGGTTTGCAACATAGCAGCTTCGACTATAAACAGCTGGATTAAACAGATTGTATAGCTAACTGAATAAAGTTTCTTCTGAGACCCATCACTAGTTTTGCTCAAAGCAGTGGCTAGTTGTAGGTTTTTTTGGACTTGATCATGAAGTATCAGTATAATTCACAAAACGGTATATATCCTGCAATCTTGCTGTCAACAGTTCACTACCATTTTATTCTTTGTTGAAAATTCCCATGTGTCTTAAGCTCACAGGCAGTCTACACCTTTGTGCCTTTCACCCTGCCTCTTTTGAAGACAGGGGCACAGGTAGTTCCATGCACAACAGCAGTGCAAAGCTGCATGGCTGGTGACTAGTTCATGATTTTAAATACGAACTGTTATTGAAATATTTTATTTTATTTTGTGAATTGTGTTCTGACCTGTTTTTTCTCCCTATGCCAAAACCTTCAGTAAGTCAGAAAATGTCACAGAATGACATTGCCATTGTATAATGTCATGTATACAGAACTATTTATCAATTACTATTTGTATTTTTAATTTTAGTCAAATATTCTGTTTCTTTGTGCTGCTGAAGAATTATCAATTATCAGAATGGATTTTTATTCATAACTTCCTGCACCTGTTACTAGGTACAGGATGGAGATGGAGTTGTCAATGAAGAGCTTCCAAACTGCTGGGAATGTCCGAAGTGTAACCATGAGGGAAAGACAGGGAAAGTAAGTTTAATTAGAGTTTTCTGTCTGGGCTGTTTGATATTCTAGTAGGGGAGTCATTGTAGCCAGGTCCAACCCTGTCCTCGTGCACTTCTAGCAGCAGTCACTAGATAATAATTAGGATTAGGAACTAAGGCTGGTTCTCCTCTCTCACTGTCTGTAACATTAAGGCAAATCATTGGAGTCTCATCACCATCTTGATAAGTTGGTTAGCTCAGCCCAGACTAAAGAGAAACCTGAAACTTGATGGTTTCTTGATGACCTGGTGCAATACTATGCAGTTACATTTGTAAGTCGGGCAATTGGGAGAAGTGCCATTTATAGGGAAATACATTCCGAAATTTTTGGCAGGGTTTCAGTATTTTTCTTTCGGAAACCTAGAGTTCTTTTTATTTCAACAGGTAACTCTGAAAGAAGTCTGCATTGAACCTTAGCATAAAACAGATGACTGCCTTATATCCATCAAGTTTTATAGCCTTTTGTGAGCCTATCCTCAGTCAAATTCAACATGATATGGTTCAGCCAATCAAAAAATTGTCTTTAAATGCGGTGGCAAATGTTGTTTATTTCATATATGTATAGGTGTAGGTTGTTGACATTTAAATTAGGTGTTTTAATTTCCTATGTGATCTCTGCACATTTGGCTGATTATGTATCCTGATGACATTATATTGGTGTCATAATGCAGTATAGAATGCAGAGCATGCAGATGTTCCCTGGTGTTCAGCAGTTGGTTGCCAATCTCTGCCTGGTCACAGGGGTGGATGCCAAACAGCAGCAGGTGAACAACAAATCTGGTTGTCAGCCTACACATGTGGACTTACTGATCATTCTGCGCTGAATAAAGGATCTGGAACATGGTTCTATTTCAGCTGAATTGTGCCTTCTCGACCACACATCATCTTTAGCCATATGTGTCCAGCTCATGCGCTCTGCGAGTACTTGCTGGGTCAGTCACTAACTGACAGTATCTAATACAGAACATGGAATTTGTATGTATGTATGTTGAAGCTAATGGAATACATCGGGGCGGCACAGTGGTGCAGTGGTTAGCACTGCAGCCTCACAGCTCCAGCGACCCGGGTTCAATTCTGGGTCCTGCCTGTGTGGAGTTTGCAAGTTCTCCCTGTGTCTGCGTGGGTTTTCTCCGGGTGCTCCGGTTTCCTCCCACAAGCCAAAAGACTTGCAGTTTGGTAGGTAAATTGGCCATTATAAATTGCCCCTAGTATAGCTAGGTGGTACGGAAATATAGGGACAGGTGGGGATGTGGTAGGAATATGGGATTAGTGTAGGATTAGTATAAATGGGTGGTTGATGGTCGGCACAGACTCGGTGGGCCGAAGGGCCTGTTTCAGTGCTGTATCTCTAAACTAAACTAAACATCTTTTTGGCCACCAAGCACAGAATGGAATATGTCCAGCAACAGGTTCATTGCCAGAAATCTGGGAACAGGTGGACTGTTCTTTCTGTCTGGGAATAGTGCGTGCCAAATTAAACTAAAAAGGAAAAGGAAGAAAATATTTTTGACAAGGATAGATTTGTGGCTGGAAGTTTTTTTTTTATTAATATGCAGTCTGTTTTTTTTTGTTGGTTATAAGTGAGTTTCTCAGTTTTTGAGATGAGGGCAGGGGACAGTGATGAACCAGTAGATATATCCTTGACCAGGGTTTACAGTAATTACACAGACAATATTCTGTTTTTATTACATTAAGAACCTGAGATTTGGGGATTGCATACATGATTCTATCCATTTTTCTGTGAAATTGGAAAGCAATTTGCTTTTACTTACAATATGCAAAGGGAGCAGGGTTGCAATCTCTCATAATCAGGGCCATTATTTTACAGTAACCAAATAAATCTAGTTCCATTCTTATTGTGTGGGATTTTATTGGTATTTTTGGATTGTGTTCTGCAATTCTGTCTACTTTTTCAAAACTGGCCAGCAGTGTCCTTGACTTTGCCATTGTCCCTTCCAAGTGATGATAATGTTGTTTAGGGGATTCTGAAATCGGGCAGATTTATTTAGCTTTCAGCTAATACAGTATTGTACGATGCTGTACACGTGTGTTCCCCCTGAACCTCAGGCTTCGATCTGCCAGGATGATGATAAACGATATGAGTGGGAGGCTATTCACAGGGAGCGGAAGAGGCTCAGTCATTGAATTCATGTACTGTTATTGGTAGAGGAGAAAAAGCATTTGAAGAGATTGAACTTCAACCACATGCCTAAAATGTGAAACAGTGATTAATTAATCAGAATGTCCTGATTAATTGCCCAGTAGTGTGATGTACAAATCCAAAAATATTGTTTCCTGTAGCAACGCTTTTTATATTGATGATTCCACAGTTACAGCATTGCCTTTGGTCCCGGTCATAATAATTCTGGAGTAGGAGAATAAGGACAATTTTCCAATTTGGATTAATGTGATGCGGAGTCTCTAATGGGAAAAAATTAATCGAAGCAAAGAATGTCGGAAATATGTACCATTATTAACCGAAAGGTCACGCAGGTGACCTCTCCTAAGAACTGTGGTAATACTAATCTTGGCCCAGCTGCCAAAGATCAATCAGCAAGGACTGATTCAGTCTTTAGGTTCATCCCCCCCCCCCCCCCCCCCCAACTCCTTTCTCCATGTGTGTGTTGTAAAAGCCCCCAATTACTGAAATTAGGAATTTTCTAAATGAATGCATTTCAACTATTCCATGGCATCTTCCACCCATTGTTCCAACGTGCCATGCCATTAAGCAAATAATACACATCTAGAGTGAACCTAGGAAAGTTGGTGGACACTCTGATAGCTTAAATGAGTTAATCAGCTGAAAAGATAAAATGAAGAAACTGTAGAAGCAGTTCATAACTGGAACAAGTACAGCTTCAACAGCTTTCTTTTTTGAGGTGTGTTTTTCCTCATTTTTCATTTCCTGCAGCCTCTCTTGGGCCAAGCAGCATCTGTGGCTGAGAGGATGAGTGACCCACTCCCACACTGCCACCATGTGGCATGCAAGAGCAGTTCGAGATCAGGGACTCACCAGAGTGCAATTTGAGCCAGTGTCCCATAACTCAGTGAGCTGTGCATTAATGTTTGTGGTAGATATTTAATACAAGAATGATTAGATTAGTATCGAAAGAGTTTTTCATTAATGTGCCATTATTAAATCATAGAATAATACAGCACGTAAGGTGACTGATCACATCTTAGCAAAAGATATCTAATTAGTGCCCTTCCCCTACTCTTTCCCCGTAGTCCTGCAAATTTTCCCCCTTCAAGGATTTATCTAATTCCCTTTTGAAAGTTATTATTGAATCTGCTTCCACCACCCTTAAAGGCAGTGCATTCCAGATCATCATAACTTGCTGCATAGAAAAAAAACCTGTTTTCACCTCTGGTTCTTTTGCCAGTTACCTTAAAATCTGTTTCCTCTGGTTACCAACTCTTCTGTCACTGGAAGCAGTTTCTCTTAGTATATATATATATATATATATATATATATATATATATTATATATAATCAAAACTTTTTACGATTTTGAACACCTTTATTAAATCTCCCTTAGACCAAATAAGGCGAACAACCTCCGCTTCTTTTGTGTTTCCACATAACTGAAATCCCTCATCCCTGGTGCCACTCTAGTAAATCTCCTCAGCACCCTCTCTAAGGCCTTGACGTTCTTTGTAAAGTTTGGTACACAGAACTGGACACAGTACTCCAGCTGGAGTGATTTCATAAAGATTCAGCATAACTTCCTTGCTCTATGCTCTAGGCCTTTGTTTTTAAAGTCAAGGAGACCATTTTTCTTTCAACCAACCTTCTCAACTCGTCCTGCCACCTTCAGAGATTTGAGTACTTACACTCTCAGGTCTCTCTGTTCTTGCACCCCTTTTAGAAATGTACTATTTAGTTTATATTTCCTTTGCTTATCTTTCCGACCAAAAAGCGTCACTTTACACTTCTCTGTTAAATTTCATCTGCCATGTGTGACTATTTCATCAGTTTGTCTATTTTCTCCTGAAGCCTGTTATTACCCTGTTACTACATTGTTTACTGCATTTCTGAGTTTCATGTAATCTCTGGACGTTGAAATTCTGCCATGTATGCCCAAGTCTGCCTCATTAATACTTTATCAAAAAGAACAGCAGTCCTAATACTGACCCCTGGGGGCAGGTGGGTTTCACTATATGCTTCCTTCCAGTTTGAAGAACAACCGTTCACTACTGCTGTTTACTTTTTATATCTCTCAACAGCCCTACTTCCTATGTTCTGCTCTGCAGTCCTCTATCTCTTACAATTTACTGAAATTAGCCCTCCTCCAGTTAAGTATTTTCACTTTTGGTTGCTCCTTGTCCTTTTCACAAAACCACATTAAACCTAACGATATTGTAATTAGCATTTCCCAACTTCATTCCCCAGAACCAGACCCAGCACTATTTCGTCCTTTGTTGGGATGGCAGCATACTAATAAAGAAAGTTCTTTTGTGAATACTTCAGGAATATCTCTCTCCATCTTTGCCCTCTACACTGTTATTTTCCCAGTTTATATTAGACTGATTGATGTTCCCTATTATCACTCCTCTCTAGTTTTTGTGTAATTTGTCTGCATATTTGCTCCCCTGTTTCCATCTCACTGTTTGGTGGCCTATAGTATACACCTAGCAGTGTAGTAGCTCCTCCATTTTTCCTTAATTTTAACTAAATAGATTCTGTCTTTGAACCCTCAGGTACATCTTCCCTTTCCAGTTCTGTAACAGTGTCTTTGACCACTACTGCCACTACCTTCCTACTCTCCTTTCTTCTCACCCTATTTTTTCTGAATAACTTGCAACCAGGAATATTAAGTTCCCAATTCCCTTGTTTAAGCCAGGTCTATGTTATTGCTACTACATCATAATCCCATGTGGCAATTTGTGCCTGCCGCTCACCAGCTTTCTTTACCATGCTCCGTTCATTTATGTACATGCAGTCCAAACCCATCGCAGTCTGCCTCGTGTTCCCCCCCTCCCCACCCCCGCACCCCATCCCTTCTGTTCCTGAACTATTTGTTGTTCTAATGCTGTTTTTTATTCTAATGGTGTTTGTCTTTCCCAGTCTTCTATGCACCTTGTTTCTCTTCTCTAATGGTTCATTCTGCTGCCCTCCCCAGGACAAATTAGTTTAAACCTTCCCAGCACTTAAGACGCAGGTTCTAACCCTGTTGTAATCTGTCCATCTTATGCAGATCCCTCCTTCCCTAAAACCGGTCCCAATGCCTTAGGACTCCGAAGTACTCCCTCCTACACAGTTTGTACAGCCACACATTAACCTCCCTTCTCTTACTGGTCCTGTACGCTCCAGCACGTGACACTTGGAGTAATCCAAAAATTACCACCTTTGATCTCTTTAACTTCCTCCCAAGCTTCTGAGCCTCAAGACTGCAGGACCTTAACCCTTTTACTACCTATGCCATTGGTTCCAACATGGATTATGAGTTCTGGCTGTTTCCTTTTCCCTGCAGATCTACACCCGTTTTGTGATATATCATTTATATTATATATCACCGTACCTATATTCATGAGTATGTATATATACATACACATGCTCCTGATATATGTCCAGTGATCTTTTAAAGATTATATCTGGTATTAATTTCTGATCTGGTATTTAATTGTGATTAGCATGTAGGGAGAGTAAGACTATTATGCTAAACCTTACAATAACACCCAAAGATATGAGATATAAAGTTGTATCTCTGCTTTTTCTTCTTCTGGTCTATAAGCAGAAAAGAGGGCCAGGGTTTAAGTATGCCTCCAACCTCCCAGGTTCACTACTGAAGGAGCAGAGGCAGAACAGAGAACACAAAGACTCCCCAGAGACGACCAAGAAAAAGGGAGACCGAGAGGAAAATTCCAAACGGAGATCAGAGGAACATCCCAAGAAAAGATCCGATGATTCTGTTCCAAGAAGGAAATCTGAGGATGGGCTTGTGATGCGAAAGCGGAGAGTTGTTGATAGAACATCTGAGCCAGTTGCCAGAAAAAAGGTACTTCAATAAAAACTGAACAACTGATAATGAAGCAGATTCATGTAGAAAGGATTTTTAAGGAATGTGCCATTATTAAATAAGACCAGGAAAAATTTAAGATTGTATCTGTTATGATGATTAGTTTTAGAGTTTACTTTATCGGGAAAATTCAGAACAACTTCAAATAATTATTTGCAAAAAACTGAGGCTTTTCAATGAATAGTGCAATGATTTATGGGCCAATAGAATCACCATTGGTGAGTTCCTACTTCCCCATTCACTGCTTCTCTCGACCATCCTTTACCTCCTTTGCTTGTTCGCCAGCATAACCAGGGCAGCTTGAATGATTGGCACACATATAGCCTGCATTATGGCCATGATTATCAATCTAAATAGGGGAAGATGTTCTTCCCTTGCTTTGACAGATTTTCCTTAAGATTTCCCATGGCACCTCATGTCACCAAACATTGGATTCACTGCTCTCCTTTCCATGACTGATCTCAAAACCGCTTTCTGACCCCAATTTATCCTTTGAATTTTCTGTAAATCTCCACTGCAGACTCGAAAGCCAGTGCTCCACTGTTTAACCTTTTGCAGGGTTCATTTGTAACATAAGACTTAGGAGCAGGTGTAGGCCATTCAGCCCTTCATGCCTGCTCTGCCATTCATTAAGATCATGGCTGATCTGGTTGTGGGCTCAACTCCACTTTCCTGTCTACCCCCATAATCCTTGTCTATCAAAAGTCTATCTAACTCAGCCTTGAATAAATTCAATGACCCAGCTTCCACTGCTTTCTGGGGAAGAGAATTCCACAGACTGACTAACCCTTTGAGAAAACAAATTTCTTCTCATCTCCGTCTTAAAAGGGGACCTCTTATTCTTAAACTGTGTCCCCTAGTTCTAGTCTCCCCCACAAGAGGAAACATCCTCCCAGTATCCACTCTGTCAAGTCCCTCAGGATCTTATATGTTTCAATAAGCTCACCTCTTATTCTTATAAACTCCAATGGGTAGAGGCCCAACCTGTTGTTCCTTTCTTCAAAAGGTGAGTCCTTTATTTCTGGAATTGGTGGAGTGAACCTTCTCTGAACTGCTTCGAATACAATTATGTCCTTTTTCAAATAAGGAGCCCAAAACTGTACACAGAACTCCAGATGTGGTCTTTCCTGTACAGCTGCAGTGAAATGTCCCTACTTTTATACTCTATTCCCCTTGCAATAAATGCCAACATTTCATTTGCCTTCCTAATTACTTGGTGTACCTGCATACTAATCTTTTGAGTTTCATGTACCAGGACAACTTGTAACTTGGTCCTTAAAGGATATGACAAGTATTTTTTTTAAGCCGTAGTTGTATACTTGTCTTTCATATACCTTTTTGTTGCATATTGTTGGATCTCAATTTTCCTGTTCTCATTGGTTACACCAAAAAGAGACCAAGTCCGACTGTAGCTTTAAGAAACTTTATTGTAGTACTTAGTGGTTACATCATCAGCAAAGCGTACAACAACACCTGGGCTCTCCTCCCTCTTCCTCCGTGCTGGAGGAGGGAATTCAAGCCTTTCTTATAGTTCTTCTTACAAATCAGTGACACCCCCTTTATGTTCCCAATTGGTTTACCAACTCTGTAGTTTCTTGGTGTTAAGGCCTGATTGGGGCACTGCCTTGTCACCTCTCCCTCAAGCAGTTTCTTATTCCCCTATCTTCCTGGGAATGTTGGGCTGATTTGTCATACAAAGGGTTAATCTTCAACATCTGCAGCTGTCCTGCTAGGTTCTAGCTTCTGAGTCTATTTCTACTGATAACCTGTCCTACAGCACTGAATAGGCTACTATGAATTTCTGATAAGCTGTCTGCTGAAGCTCTAAAGCTATGAAGTCATTACTGATAAGCTGTCTCTGCAGCTCCGAAGCTAGCTTGTTAGCAATACATGATTGATTATTTCATCTTAAATGTCCCCATAAAATTCTGTTCTTAAAAATTCTGTTCTCACAATATTGTCAGTTTATAGTTAAGTAGTGAAGCACTAGAACTAATATTAAAATGTGATGCCTTATATTATATAGTATTGACAATGTAATCGGTTGATACATTATTCTACTTTAATTTAATGCCTGTCCCAAGATACATTTGAGTAATGTGATATATATGCTAATAGTGGGAGGCATCACAGCTAAACCTAATTCTGTCCTCGCTTGTTATGCTCTTCTAGGGAGTAGGTGAGTAGACATTCTGATTTTCCTCTGCTTAACCTAGCAGCACTGAGCCAAATTGTAATTCTTCTGCACCAGCTATCTCCACATAGACTGAAGATTGAACCTTGGACTTTACTGCTCTGTATGGCACAGCTAATCACTTGATAAACTTGCTGAGCAATCAGGGAAGCCAAAAAATGTAACATTTGCTTGTGATGGCAAGGAACGACCAATCAGTTGTGGAGTGTTCTAAATCATGCTATTTGAAATCTTATTTTAAACCAGAAATTGGCATTTGTGTTATATAGAGGAGCAACCTCCCTCTCCGGGAAAATAATGTCCATTTTGTAATGTGTGCTTTATGATTTGATTTTAAATGAACCTAAGCAGTGTACATTGTAGTGATTGTGCTCCAATCTTTTAATTGCTAGCTTACCAAACATTCAGCCACTCTATAATTACCAGTATTGTAAAACCTATTATTAAGTATTCACTGCAGAATATCCACATCATGTATTACTGAACAAGTGCTGACCATGTTGGTAGGGAAGCCAAGTAATAAAGACATTTCACTGTGATTTAGATGAATGGTTGAACTGCTAAGAGCTGAAATAAACAGATATATGTTTTTGGAAAAAGAACATTAGCACATATTTCTTGCCAAAGAAATTGTGTTATTCTGGGTAATAGAATCAGAATGACCTCTGTGACACTGACTCAGTCTGCCTTCTTTTGTTGCAGTTTAAGATTGGAAAGGAAGAAAAGCTGTTGAGGAAAAAGGTATTTGTTTATATTTTAAAACTGTTGACCACTGCAGTGTTTTTTTTTCTCAAATTTCAAAGTTTTTCTTTAAACCTTGGCTACATTGCATTGAGGTTATAAATTAGTACATCTCCTATGGCATTGTTCAGTGCTGGTCTGGAGCTTGGAGTGGAGCTGCTGATGTTCATTGTGATGGATGGGAATCCATATTCCAGCCGTTGAATTCACATTCTTCAGTGTAAGCTCAAATTCACCAAATCCTAAATGCTACATTTTCAGAGGAAGCTTATTGCATTCCATATTAGTATCATATACATAAGCTGGGACTTCAGATGTATAAAAATGAAAGCCCAACATCTAGCAATCTTTATTTTAGATTTTAAAGCAGTTTGAAAATATATTTCATGCTTCATTTCGGTTTGGTAACCCAGGATGCTTCCCTACTGCATCAATTTGTCAGGGTGCATGTGGGTACAGGGCTGCAGAGCGTGGGGAGTGGGACTGTTGCAAAATCTTTTTCAAATAGTGAATAAATGTTAAATTTTGCAATTAAGATGTGGAGCTAGGGAGGACATAAGTCTGCACTTGTGGAGTGGGCCTCCGGGTGCCGTTAGTCTTTTTAAAAAAAAAATACAGCTTCTAATACATTACGTCATGTGGTTACCAGCCAATTAAAAGATCCTAGCAGGACCAGTGACTGAAGATGTTGCTGTTACATGGTCCCCATGGACTAGTCTGGTTGCTAGAGACACATGCCAGATCATTGATAAATCACTCAGTCTTGAGGGCTACACACATGTAGCTTTCATGTCATTTTTTTTTTTCCTGGTACTAGCTTCTGTATTACCAGATTTGCTGAATTCAGTTTCACAATTTGTCCATGGCAGGATTTGAATTCATGACTAGTACCCACTAGGTTACAGTATCCTTTTTTCAATCTTCTAAGCCAACACCTAATTTTATCTGATTCTGTCCACATTGAGGTGATTTGTCTTTGGCCTTAGCATAAAATGGGCATTATTGCATGGGCCACCTGCTTTTCACCCCGTCTGATATTCAATTCAAGGTCCGGATGTACAGCAAGTTGCCGATGCAATAACGTCTGCTTTGTGCAACCGCCCAAATCTGAATTTTTACCCGATTACATTTATCACATAATCAGCAATTTCAAAATTCTACTCATTATTCAGAATGTCTGCCTAATTTTTTTAGCATTATGTGGAGGTGGTGAAGGCTACAATACCCAGGAAGATATAAAATAGAATCAAAAGCTTCTGCAATTGCTTTTATTGTAAAAAAAAAAATCTGGAAATATTTTAGAAGTAACTTTTCTTGGCAGTCCCCCTCACTGCCCTTTACTTTTCTGGAAGTTTCTATAACTATAGCTCACACTAGGTCATGCTGCTCTTGTAAATTTTTTTTTGAATTTCAAGTGACTGAGGCACTCTGCTGTGTTTAGCTTTATTAATGTGTGTGCTACTCAGGAATTATTGTCTTTTCATCTACAGGTTTGAATATTACTTGACTAGTCTGTGGGACAGCTCTCCCAACTTTGGTACAAGTCGCCAGATGTTAGTAAGGAGGACTTTGCAGGGTCGACAGGGCAGGGTTTGCCATTGTCGTTTCCGGTGCCTAGGTCAATGCAGGGTGGTCCGTCTGCTTTCATTTTTTATTGACTTCGTAGCGGTTAGATACAACTGAGTGGCTTGCTAGGCCATTTCAGAGGGCACAGAATGTACTCTGGGTGGGGGACTTCAATGTCCATCACCAAGAGTGGCTTGGTAGCACCACTACTGACCGAGCTGGCCGAGTCCTAAAGGACATAGCTACTAGACTGAAGTCAATGGGAATCAGGGGGGAAAACTCTGCTGGTTGGAGTCATACCTAGTGCGAAGGAAGACGGTTGTAGTTGTTGGAGGTCAATCATCTGAGCTCCAGGACATCACTGCAGGAGATCCTCAGGATAGTGTCCTAGGCCCAAACATCTTCAGCTGCTTCATCAATGTCCTTCCTTCAACATAAAGTCAGTGGGGATGTTCGCTGATGATTGCACAGTGTTCAGCACCATTTGTGACTCCTCAGATACTGAAGCAGTCCATGTAGAAATGCAGCAAGACCTGGACAATTTCCAGGCTTGGGCTGATAAGTGGCAAGTAACATTTGCACCATACAAGTTCCAGGCAATGACCATCTCCAGCAAGAGAGAATCCTACCATCTCCCCTTGACATTCAGTGGCATTATGATTGCTGAATCCCCCACTATCAACATCCTGGGGGTTACCATTGACCAGAAACTGATCTGGAGAAGCCATATAAAAACCCCGTGGCTACAAGAGCAGGTCAGAGTATCGGAATCCTGCGGCGAGTAACTCAACCACTGACTCCCCAAAGCTTGTCCTCCACCTACAAGGCACAAGTCAGGAATGTGATGGAATACTCTCCACTTGCCTGGATGGGTGCAGCTCCAACAACACTCAAGAAGCTCAACACCATTCAGGACAAAGCTGCCCACGTGATTGGCACCTCATGCACAAACATTCACTCCCTCCACCACCGACACACAGTGGCAGCAGTGTGTACCATCTACAAGATGCACTTCAGCAATGCACCAAGGCTACTTAGACAACACCTTCCAAACCCGCGACCTCTACCAACTAGCAGGACAAGGGCAGCAAATACATGGGAACACCACCACCTGCAAGTTCCCCTCCAAGCCACACTCATCCCGACTTGGAACTATATCGCTGTTCCTTCGCTTTCGCTGGGTCAAAATCCTGGAACTCCCTTCCTAACAGCACTGTGGGTGTACTTACCCCACATGGACTGCAGCAGTTCAAGAAGACAGCTCACCACCACCTTCTCGAGGGCAATTAGGGATGGGCAGTAAATGCTGGCCTAGCCAGCGACGCTCACATCCCATGAATGAATAAAAAAATTGGAATGATTTAAAGCATCCTTTGAGTAAACCTTCAATGCATTTGTCCATGGCGTTTTACTGGTATGTTTCCATCTCAGATCACGTTCAGCTGCTGCTCAGCATGGCCTTCTATGTCTGGAGCAATTTCCTATTGATTATCCGACGGTAGATTATAAGTCCCACAGCAAGTGGCAAGAATTCAGTGACTGTTCATTAATTGTATCTTCACAAATTAAACTTCTGCTTTTTGGAGAAAGATAAACATAAAAGTCTGTTGCCTTGCTACATTGAATTTTCCTTTAGGCTGTTATGTCATGGTAATCTTTTGGAAATCGTTACTTTGTGCTATATCTTTAGTTAATAATTTGTAATAATTGATTTCATGTAACGGTTTGGAGGGAAAGGGAAAATATACATTCCGTTAGACTGCATATTTAATTCTCTACAGCAATCCTGTTAGCATATCATATCTGGTGTCCTGTTCTTAGTTGCTAGACTCCAAATAACAATCATGACAATTGGACTAAAAAGTGAGGAAATTAAGGAAATCAGCTGAGAAAAAGTATTGGAGAAACTTGAGGGACTAAAATTTGACCAGTCCCCAGGATCAGATGGCCTATATCCTAGGGTTCTAAAAGAGATAGCTGCAGAGATAGTGGACGCGCTAGCTAAGATTTTCCAGAATTCCTTAGGTTCAGGAATAGTCCTGTCAGATTGGAAGTTGGCAAACGCTATTCAAGAAAGGAGGTAGAGAGAAAACAGGAAACTACAGGCCAGTTTGCCTAACATCAGTTGTTGGGAAGATGCTGGAAATTATTATTATTAAAGAAGTCTTAACAATGCACTTGGAAAAGCATAGTATGATTAAACAAGTCAGCATGATTTTACTAAAGGGAAATCCTGTTTGACAAATTTTTTAGAATTTTGTGAGGATGTAACTGGTAGGGTAAAGGGGAAACAGTAGATGTAGTATACTTGGATTTCCAAAAGGCATTTGATTAAGGTGCCACATAAAAGATTAATAGGCAAGATAAGGGCTCAGGGTGTTGGGGGGGTAATATATTAGCATGGATAGAGGATTGGTTAACAGACAGGAAACAGAGAGTGGGCATAAATGGGGCATTTTGAAGTTGGCAGACAGTGAATAGTGGTGTGCTGCAAGGATCAGTGCTGGGGGCTCAGCCATTTACACTGTATTAATGACTTGTCTGAAGAGACAGAGAGTAATGTATCTAAATTTACTGATTCTACGAAGCTCGGTGGAAAGGCAAGCGGCGGGGAGGACACAGAGGCTGCAAAGAGATATAGACAGATTAAGTGGGCAACAAGATGGCAAATGGAGTATAATGTAGGGAAGTGTGAAGTTGTTCACTTTGGTCATAAAAATAGAAAAGCAGAATATTTTTTAAACGGTGTGCAACTGGTAAGTGTTGATGCTCAGAGAGACTTGGGTGCACTCGTACAAGGAACAAGCAGGTGCAGCAGGCTGTTAGGAAGGCAAATGGCAAGTTGGCCTTTATTGCAAGGGGATTGGAGTGTAGGAATGAAACATTACTAAAATTGTACAGGGCTTTGGTGAGATCGCATCTGGAATACTGTGTGCAGTTTTGGTCTCCACATTTAAGAAAGGATATACGTGCACTGGAGGTGGTGTGGCGAAGATTTACTAAATTGGTCCCTGGGATGAGGGGGTTGTCCTATGATGAAAGGCTGAGTAAATTGGGCCTATATTCTCTGGAGTTTAGAAGAATGAGAGGGGATCTAATTGAGAGATTCAAGATTCTGAAAGGGTTTGATAGGGTAGAAGCTGAGAGATTGTTTCCGCTGGTCGAGGAATCTAGAACGCAGGGGCACAGTCTCAGCATCAGGGGCCAATCATTCAGGACTGAGCTGAGGAGAAATTACTTCACTCAGGTGGTTGTGAATCTTTGGAATTCTCTACCCCAGAGAGTTGTGGATGCTACATCATTGAATACATTTAAGGCTGGGATAGATAGATAGATTTTTGGTCTTGCAGGGAATCCGGGGATATGGGGAGTGGGCAGGAAAGTGGAATTGAAGCCCAAGATCAACCATGATGGTATTGAATGATGGAGCAGGCTCGATGGGCTATATGGTCTACTTCTGCTCCTATTTCTTGTGTTCTTGTAGCTCGTTATACAGATTGTTGGAGTTGCACTGACCTCAAGCCAGAAGGTTATGGGTTTAAGTCCCACTCAGGTCTGGAGCACCAAAATCAAAGCTGACATTCCAGTGCAGTAGTGAGGGAGTGCTGAACTGTCAGAGGTGCCATCTTTTGGATGAAATGTTAAACTGAGGCCCCACCTGCCCTCTCTGGTAGACTTAAAAGATCCCATGGCACTATTTCGAAGAAGAGCAGGGGAGTTATCCCTGGTGTCCTGGCCAATATTTATCCCTCAATCAACATCACAAAATGGATTATCTGGTCATTATCACATTGCTGTTTGTGGGAGCTTGCTGTGTGCACATTTGGCTGCCATGTTTCTTATGTTACAAAAGTGACTACACTTCAGAAGTACCTCATTGACTGTAAAGCACTTTTGGACGTGCTGTGGTCATGAAAGGCACTATATAAATGCGAGTATTTCTTTATTTCATTGTCCATTCTGCTCACTTATTGAAATGTTAAGTGTATTGACTGGAGAGGTAATGCATTTTATTTTTCTATTCAATAGAAAAAGTCCTTGCATCCAAACGAAGATCGCCCAACAACTATCAAATCATTGCGAAGTATCAAACAGGAGCCTGAGGATGATCCACCAGAGACACCTCAGAAAACAAAGGAGAGTGATCAGTCTAGATCAAGCTCTCCAAGAGCTGGTCCCAGCACTGAAAACACAGAGACCAAGGAGAAGAAAAGTGAGAGATTTAAAGAAAAACGCAAAAAGCGATTGCACAATAAAGAACTTAGTAAGGAGCTAAGCAAAGAACTCAATCAGGAGATTCATAAAACTGAGACCAGTCTGGCCAATGAAAATCACCAACCTATTAAATCTGAAGGAGATGGTGAAAAAGTAGAAAAGCCTAAACGACTGCTGGCAAGCAGTGAAAGACTGCATAGGTTAAGCAAAGGATTAAATGGGACTCCCAGGCTTAGACATCAGCTTACCACGAGCTTAAGGCGGGCTCCCAGGGTTATTACTCGACCACCACCCTCTGTGTCCCCAACTAAATCCATTCAAATGGAGCGACATGTGGTGCGGCCTCCGCCTGTCAGCCCACCCCCAGACTGTCTGCCCCTCGATGATGGCGAGGACCATGTGATGCAAAGGGAAGTGTGGATGGCTGTGTTTGGCTACCTCAGTCGCAAAGATTTATGTGTTTGCATGAGAGTCTGTAAAACCTGGAACAGATGGTAAGTTTTTATTTTCTATTTATTGTCCTGAAATGGGAGGGGAATAAACCCTTTGTGCAAAAATTAAAACTTCTTTCTGTGTGCCACTTTAAAATATACTTAACATTTCAGTGGGTTCACAATGTGTATCATTGTACACAATATTTATAGCCCTCACTGTTTCCTGTGATCTGCCTCTTCAATACTGATTCTATAATAATTAAAGTGGACCTACTTTTATCTTTCTCCAAAGCATTTTAGCTGTTATATTGGATTTTGGGTTAACTAACCTTTGACTGAAGTCAGGATGGTAATATACCAGTGCTCTGCAGTCAGCATAAATTAGCTGATTTCTCAGTTACTGATCTCAGTCAGGTTGTCACAGTAGCCAAGTAAAGGTGAAACTTTCATCAGAGTAGAGGAACATCTGGAGTGTATGTCAGCTTATGGCACATCTGTATAATTACTAACATCATTGCTGTGGGGCATTGGTTATTTGATTGGGGGGAAATCATGGAAGAGTCTGAAGAGCAAGGGTTTTGTTAATTCACCTGTTACAATTACCTTTGATTGACAGGTAGTGCAATGCACAGCATTGAGAAAAGATGCCTTAATATTTGGCATATAAATCGTTCTGCTTTAAATGTTAACCAACCTTTTTAAGCTTTGGATGGAGCTGCTGTATATTCCCAGCATCTTCAGTCTTTGTTTGCAGCATTTGCAGTTTTTCTTTTTACCTTTACACAGAGAATTGTACTTTGAATTTTGAACTTGCAATTTTATCTGCTTAGTGTGCCTGCTGAACCAGTCATGCTGTAAACTCCTTTTTAATTAATATTTGTAAAATTTTTACACATCCGATCCATGGTATTAAAAGCTTTGAACTGATTTTATTACTACACTGAGCAGTGGGAGAGTGTACTGGTGTGATGATGCTACAGTGATAGTAAGACTTGTGTTCATGAATCCATTCAACATGAAGCATCACCTGCAGATGACGCCATCTGCAGAGATGGGGTGCTTTCATTGAGAGGCAGAGAATATTGGAGGAGAGTTGGCTTGCGTTGTTCCTGAGCACGTCCTAGCAGCTGCTTAAGAGCAGCATTGGCGGAACCTGGGAGGAAGTCTCTGCCTACTTCCATTGGCGTGGTGAGTGCATTGAGAGGGTTTCTTACATGGATGAAATGCATGAAGAATATATATAAAAGAGATCTATATTTTGAGCTGAAAGGAATGATTGCCCTCATCCTTCCAACTTTTGTTCTACCCCATCCCCCTTGAAGGTATTGAGTCATTCTGGAACACGGCTCCACATTGAGTGAGTGTCAGCAGCTCATGAACATCTTGCTTAAGTGCTTACAATTCAGCAGTGAAGTGAGCTGGAGGGTTGGCAGGCTCTTTGACAATGGAGCTGTCGTCATAGTTAAGCCGGATCCTGTCCTGCCATAACGTTCTTGGAAACACTTTTCTGCAGGCATAAAGAGGGAGCTACTGGTTAGCAATTAGGAATAAAAACCTTTGAGGATGTGTTTTTTTTTTAGATATGCTTTGCTTCTCCAGGGGTTCCCTGGGAGCTCAGTGACTCTGGCACAGGCTGGGAATGGAACTTGAGACCTCACTGGTTTATATGCCCATGTACGGCACTAGGTGATGAATTTACCTCCCAGGTAATTTCCGCTGCTCCAGGTAGTCCCTCGTAAAGAGATGAAAGTTGCTTCATGTGTTTTATAGGTAATATGGGTATGTACGTTACAAGGTTCTACTTCCAGTGTTGAACTTCACTAGATATGAGGGGGAGCAGTAGGTAAGTCACTGAGCCGATTTTGGGACCTGCACTGCCATCTAGCATGTATACTAGTAGCAGAGCCTCATAAAATTTGAACCTATAACCTTTACAAACATTTATTGCAAATTATTACACTTATTTTAGACTGTGCATACTTGGGTGTGAGTCTACGCGTAGATTTCAGATGCTGTAAACAACAAGGGCATTTGACTTGAGTGTTATCAGAACCCTAAGGTTAAGAATGTGTTTACACAACAACTATAAGGTCTCGTATCACACTGTAATGGGTATAGTGTAAGTCTAAAGACAGGGACAACCTGACACTTGTCTCACTCTGTACCATTCCATCGTTAGTTTGGGTCATAATACCAAATTTACACTACACAAGTTAAAAGTCGGTGAGAAACTGAAAGTAGCTTTGCACCAGTGCAATCCTGCAGTGTAAATGTATGCTAAATTAGTCTTGCACTTATTCTCAATCATCTGTATAATATCCTGATGTATGCACTATAGTCTTGGAAAAAAAAGAAAGCTAACAATAGTTACAAGTAGAAGCATTTTTTTTTGGTTTTTGTCATCTGGTACAACTTGTATAATTCATTTATGCTGTCACCAAATAACTTCTTCAGATCAGCCCATACATTACTAAATTGTAACTGACCTCTGATGATCCTTCTATTATAATGTGAATATTTTCAGTGTTGTTCAAACAGATGTTAAATTTTACCTTCCCAGGTGTTGTGACAAGAGGCTATGGACCAAGATTGATTTAAACAGGTGTAAATCAATCACACCTCTTATGCTCAGTGGTATCATTAGGAGGCAACCTGTAACCCTTGACCTGAGCTGGACAAATATATCAAAAAAACAGTTAACTTGGCTTATCAACAGATTGCCAGGTAGGTGTCTGAAATGCCAGTGCACAATTACAAAATTAGAACATTAAAAATGAATTGGAAATGTTGAACTAGTCAGACTATGTATGTAACAGTTATGTTTTAGTGTATGTGTGAATGGGTATTTTGTAGATTATTCCCCAAATTACATTTTTATTTAAAATGTCACCCATAATTTCGAAGAATGAGCTTATGTTTGATTTTGTCCTCTTTCCTTTTTAAGTCAAGAATAACCTATTGAATAGAAATACATGATAAAATGTTACATTAACCGTTTTATTTTCCTAATGATGAGAGATCCTGGGCATAAGATTTAAAAATAAATGGTCATAGATCGTTCATTATTTAGTTCCCTACCTGCACTCCTTTAGTGTCCCACAAAACAAGTTCCCAAGAAAATAAACTGAAGCATGGGAATTGTATAAGGACACATCCTTTAGTTTTTTCCTCCTTGCTTGTGGGGAAGCATTTAGTCACTGCTCGGTGCGTTTTTATTAGAAGAAATTGCATGGCATAGTACTGTGAAATGGAATGCTGTTCCACAGTGATAGGTTTGGTTGCCTGCACAGAGCTCAGAAGTCACTCCAAAACTGTCAGGGGAAGATGTCCAGTGAAAGAACTTGCTACCTTAGAAGTACGCAGATGTGCTTTAATGTTGACAGTTAGTGTGGGGAGGTGTGTCTTTGTTCTGTTTAATATTTGGAAAAATCAGTAAAATTTTGTGATTATTATAAATATAGTTTCTACTGAGTTCTTGCACTTGTTTTCTGTTATAACTTACTCTGGTAATTTGCAGCCTGACTTGTGATCTGAGTGTTATTCCTCTGCCTTCTGAATTTGGGAAGACCACCTGGTGGCACATGATTTATTTCAGGGTGTCAGAAGGCAATGATAATGGGTTCTTAGTTCAACCTTTGGGTCTCACTGTTTTACCTTGATTTTGGGCATGCAAAATGCATTGCTTCGTAGAGGATACAAAATCTGCTAACAAGAGTGGTCAGTCATTGACCTTGAAGATATCTAGTGTAAAAAAACAAAATGGTATTGTATTGAAATTGGATTATGGAAGCATTGTGCAGTAGATGATTCCTGTAACCTCCTTGGCTACCTTCAAATCTTTATTAGCCATACAGTTCTTAAAGCTAATGTTAGCTTCCCAAAGAGATAGTGTTTTTGCCTTTACGTTCACAAAACCCTGTTGTTTTGTACCTAATTCAAGGCAATGTTGCTGTGAAAATAGCCTATGATAAGCTTAAAGCTGTTTAAGAACATATGAAATAGAAGAAGGAGTAGACCATTTGGCCACGCAGGCCTGCTCTGTCATTCAGTAATGTTGTGACTGATCTTCCACCTTAACTCCACTTTCCTGCCCGCTCCCCAAAGCCTTTGATTCCCTGAGAGATCAAAAATGTATCGATCTCAGTCTTGAATATATTCAATGCTGGAACATTAACAACCCTCTGGGGTGGACAATTCCAAAGATTCATAACCCTCTGAATAAACTAATTTTTTCTCATCTCAGTCCTAAATGATCGACCCCTTATCCTGAGGCTGTGCCACCCTGTGTTCTAGAGTCCACAGCCAAGGGAAACAACCTCTCAGTGTCTACCCTGTCAAGAACCTTCAGAATCTTGTTGGGGCAACTGTTACTATGATTCCATCACTTAGATTGTGATGCTTAAACTGGGTATTGTAGCATAGTGGTTATGTTACTGGAATTTATTGCAAGGGGATTGGAGTACAGGAATAAGGAAGTATTGTTACAATTGTACAATTGTGAGACTACATCTGGAATACTGTGTGCAGTTTTGGTCTCCACATTTAAGAAAGGATATACTTGCATTGGAGGCAGCTCTGCGAAGGTTCACCCTGGGATATGGGGTTTATCCCATGATGAGAGACCAAGTAAATTGGGCCTATATTCTCTGGAGTTTAGAAGAATGAGAGGTGATCTCATTGAAACCTATGAGATTCTAAAGGGGCTGGATAGGGTAGATACTGAGATTATTTCCACTGGTCAGGGAATCTAAAACACTGGGGCACAGTCTCAGGATAAGGGGCTGATCATTTACGACAGAGATGCGGAGAAATTACTTAATTCAAAGGATTGTGAATCTTTGGAATTCTCTACCCCAGAGGGTTATGGATGCTCCATTGTTGAATAAATTTAAGGCTGGGATAGAAAGATTTTTGGGGTCTCGGAATCAAGGGGTATGGCAAACAGACAGGAAAGTGGAGTTGAATCCTAAGATCAGCCATGATCATATTGAATGCCGGAGCAGGCTCGATGGGCTATATGGTCTACCCCGCTCCTATTTCTTGTGTTCTTGGACTGGTAATCCAAAGGCTTGGACTAATGGTCCGGAGATAGGAATTCAAATCCCACCATGGCAGCTTTGGAATTTATATCCCGTTAGTTAAATAAATCTGCAATTAAAAAGCTAGTATCAGTCAGTAATGGTAACAGTGAGCCTACCAGATTGCCATGAATACCCATCTGGTTCAGTAATGTCCTTCAGGGAAGGAAATCTGCTATCCATCCCAGTCGGAGCTATCTGCAAATCCAGATCCACTGCAATGTTGTTGACTCTTAATGGACTCGTTTCAAAAGGCAATAAGAATAAAACCGGTCAGATCACCTGACGTCGACCTGAGCACTGGACGTGACAAAGTCACACCCAACCCTGCAAAGCTCTCCTAATAACATCTAGGGACTTGTACCAAAATTGGGAGAGCTGTCCCACAGACTAGTCGAGCAATAGCCTGATATTGAATCAGAATCACACCTTTCAGCCAATGTCCTAGACTTTTCCATCAGTGTTTCTGGGTGTGCGCACCAGCAGGGAAGACCCACTAGAGGTGGCGGCACAGTGGTATACAGATGGGAGGGAGTTGCTCTGGGAGTCCTCAACATTGACTGCAAATCAAATCTCATGGCATCAGATCAAATATGGGCAAGGAAACCTCCTGCTGATTACCACCTACTGCCCTCCCTCAGCTAATGAATCCGTACTCCTCCATGTTGAATGCCACTTGGAAGGAGCACTGAGAGGGCAAGGGTGCAGAATGTACTCTGGGTGGGGCACTTCTATATCCATCACCAGGGGTGACTCAGTATCACCACTACTGATCAAACTGGCTGAGTCCCGAAGGGCATAACTGTCAGACTGGGCCTGAGGCAGGTAGTGAGAGAACCAACAAGAGGGAAAAACCTACTTAACTTCATCCTCACTAACCTACCAATCCATGACAGTATTAACAGGCGTGACCCCACATTGTCCTTGTGGAGACGAAGTCCCATCTTCACATTGAAGACACTATCCATCATGATGTATGACACTACCTTGCTAAATGGGATTGCTTCAGAACAGATCTGGCAGCTCAAAACTTGGCATTCAAGAGATGCTGTGGGCCATCAGCAGCTAGAGAATTGATGCATGAGTTCTTCAGTGCAGTGTCCTAGGCCCAACCATCTTCAACTCTTTCATCAATAGCTTTCCCTGAATTATAAGGTCAGAACTGGGGATGACAGCTGATGATTGCGCTGTGCTCAGTTCCATTTGCAACTTCAGATAATGAAGCAGTATGTCAGCATCCAGCAAGGCCTGGACAACATTCAGGCTTAGATTGATTTGTGGCAAGCAACAGTCATGCCTCACAAGTGCCAGGCAATGACTATCTTCAGCAAGAGAGAGTCTAACCATCTGTCCTTTCCATTCAATACCATTATCATTGCCAAGAAACTATCTGGGCCAACCACATAAATACTGTGGCTACAAGAGCAAGTTGATACCATCTGGGACAAAGCAGCTCACTTCACGACCTTAAACTTTCACTCCCTCCACCACTGGTGAACCATGGCTGCAGTGTGCACCATCTACAAGATGCACAGTAGCATCTCTCCATGCCTTCAACAGCACCTCCCAAACGCATGACTTTTTTTATTTCATGGGATGTGGGCGTCGTTAGCAAGGTGTTGCCCATTTGTTGGCCATTCCTAATTGTCCTTGACAACTGAATGACTTGCTAGGCTATTTCAGAGGGCAGTTAAGGGTCTGATGTTCTGATGAAGGGTCACAGACCTGAAACATTAACTCCTGTTCCTCTCTCCACAGATACTGCCAGACCTGCTGAGTATTTCTGCACTTTCTGTTCTCGTTTCAGAGTTCCAGCATCTGCAGTATTTTGCTCTTATTATAGGATTGCAAATGTTCTACATTCTGACACGTTTTTTGTGCTGGAGCCATGGTATGGGAACAGGATATATCATTTATGGATAGACAATTTGCTGTACAGATTGTTTCCTTAATTTAGTAATCACTGTTTTTATATGGTAAATAACCTTAAATTCTCCAAACCTGTATTATGTAATGGCAGGACTAGATCTAATACCGGATTGAATGCTATCCTCAAGCCTGTACTATGATTCATGATCCTGTATTTCTGTAGTCTGATGTTTTTATTACCTTTTGCTTCGTTAAATTGGCAGTCTTTACATCAGATTTTTATTCCACAGCTTTGATTTGCATCCTTGCACAATGCGTCCTTTAGTGAAATCAATCTGACTTTCGTTCCATAACACCTCATTATGACCTTCAGAGGTTGAATGTGGTCCAGATTGTTTCCTTGTATGATGTCAGAGTAAATGGTGAGCTTATTAGAATGCTTTTTTTAATGCTTGTGCTGTCCTAGGCATTGGTGCAGTGTATTAGGTTGCCTTGGGGCACCATTTGTGTTCTGTTCCGAACAGGGAATATTAATAAGATCATAATGTTGATTGTGAAACACCTTCATGCTACTGTTCTGGTTTGGTCTCAGGCAGTAAATGGCTTAGGTTGGACAATGCTAATACAATAGCAACAAAATAAAATTACAATGCCTAAAAAGTTTTCTGTCTGTTAAGTTTGTGTGCACCGGTATTGCATTGTTCCTTGTGCCATTTATTGATGTGTTGTGGATCTTGACAGTCCTCAAAACATCCCAATGGACCACAGCACCCTTGCTGAAGAAATAGAGGTTGAATTGCATTTCATCTGAATAGATGATACCTGTGTACAATGCCAACACTCAGTACAGTAGGTGGTACAAAAGCAATGACGCAGAGGACCCTAGACCTATCATGAGAGTTTGTTTATTGTACCAGAGGGAAAAGGGACAGAGGTCAGAGTTATCTTTAAGTCCCTTTGGGCCATATGAATAGCACTCAATCAGGTGATCGTTCTAGTCCTGTCGTTTTGATGAAAAGGTGTGTGATGTGATGCTACCTTTAGTGTACATAGTCAACCAAATGAAAAGTGGAAACTAGACTATTGTGAACTCTGTCGAGCAATCCTTGGAGTTTTCTGTTGTCCATTATAGAGTGAAATAACTTTTTCCCTTCTGATTACACGTGGGTTAGGCATCAGACATGCTTACTGGAGATGGTTTCAGTTATCATTGCGGCATGCCCACAATTCAGTCAAAAGAAAGAATGTTTGAGATCTATAGGGAAGCTATTTAATTACTAATTTTTCAAAAAATGAGGATACATTAAGGTAAAAGCCTTAGTTAAAGTAGTTTATATTCAGTGGGCAAAATCACTCGGCCACCCAGTCCCTCAACTGGTTCCCTCAGCTCTTCAGTTGCCATTATTCTATATTCCATCTATGGGTATCATTCTAGCCGTGTAGTGTTTTTATTCAATACTGGTCACTTTTTAAAGCTTGTTTTTTCATTGTCTTGCCTCTTATTTTTCATCGTGTGTTTTATATTCTGCAGCATGCTGTCCCTTTGGTTGTTGAGAGGCTTAAATTTTCCTCTTCAAGGTGGCCTACATGGGCTCCCGGCAATGCTTTGACTTCTAAAATTCTCACCCTCATGTTCAAATCCCTTCATGGCCTTGCTTCACCAGATCTATATAACCTTCATCAGTCTTACAATTTTTCGTAAAGTCTGTGTTTCTCCAACTCTGGATTATTGTGCATCCCTGATTTTCTTCACCCCAACATTGTAGCCGTGCAGTCAGCTGCCTGGGCCCTAAACTCTGAAATTCCCTCCTTAAACCCTCTCTGCCTCTCCACCCCTCACCATTCCTAATGTCTCCTCCTTTGACTCCATGTGAATTTTTGTCTGATTACCCTCCAGTGAAGTGCTTTGGGCTGTTTTACTATGTTAAAGGTGCTGTGTAAGTGCAAGTTGTTGTATAAAGGTTTCAGTAGTTTCTGAAGCCACCTCTCCTAAACACACCCTAGTCTCATTCATCAATAAGAATCACCCAAATACTCCTGACTCACACTGTGTTACACCAATTATATTAAGTTTTACATTTTAGATGTGCTTTTTCCTTTAAGAAACCATTTGTTTCTGCTGAGATGGCATAGGTGACACTGAAACATATTTTGGTTTATAAAAGCCCAGAATTAGATTTTAAATCGATACATGTCTGACTTTGTATCTACCAGAAGAATCAAACATTCGGCTATTTTTTCTTCTGTTACTTTAATCAACTGAGGAAAACGTACATCTGTTTTTGGTAGCATTGTTAGAAGCAGTGCAGGCAAGTGTATCAGAACTTTCCTGAATGACATCTGATGCAGAGAAAAAGGAAACATCACCCAAGTTGCTATTTCTGACAGTAGGTGCAGAAAGATTAAAGCTGTAAAGCCCCTGCATGAAGCAACGGTTTCAAAATTGAGACAGCTGTCCCCCAACAAGGAATCGAGCAGTGTTGTCCGAGGCTGATCAGCAATAGCATGTCTCTTCACCTGATGACAAGTAATTTTTCCTCATTTATTTTGTGCATAAATGGAGCTAATGTGAATTAAGTTACCATATCAGAATCCTTTACTATAAGTAGCACAGAACATTGGCATGAGGTAGTGGATTTTTCAGCTGCAGATTGCTGACCACCAACGGGCCATCACAGAGATGCAAAATCAGAGCAGCTACCTGTTTGATTTGTTGGGGTTCTATGATTCGTATCTCCAATATTCTTAAAATTTTGATTAGGATAATACCAGTACATGAGCACACTGTTCAAAGTTTTCTGCTTTGCATTAATAAAACAGTGACTTTGGTGTTTCTTGAGTGTGGTTGGTTGTTCTTGTTTTGTGATTCCTGTGTTTATTGTTTACAATTTTTTTTTAGGATTTACATTAATTTCTTGAACATGGCCATTTAGCACTTTCAGGTCCAAATTGCTGTTCAGCCAATATGTGCAACTTTGTTTGTCTTCCCCTTTTTAGGTCTTAAGGACTTGGTTGTTTCAGGCTGCTCCTGGGCAGCAATCTCTGCACTTTGCAGCTCTAGTTGTCCCTTGCTGAGAACCATGGATCTCAGATGGGTGGAAGGATTAAAAGATGCTCAAGTGAGAGATTTGCTTTCACCTCCAACTGACAACAGACCAGGTAGGAAATCTTTTTGTACCTCCTGTGCTTCAAGATGTGTCGTATCTAGTTTTTTTTTGTGTTGATTAATTAAGACCCATCAATTACACATCTTCCTTCGTGCTGGGTATGACTCCAGCCAGTGGACAATATTTCCCCTATTCCTGTGGACTTCAATTTTGCTAGGGCTCCTTGATGTCCCGTTCGGTCAAATAATGTCTCAATATCAAGGACAGTCACTCTCATCTCCTAGAATTCAGCTCTTTTGTCCATGTTTGGACAAAGGTTATAATGAGGTGTGGAATCGAGTGGTCCTGGCGGAACCCAAACTGAGCATCGATGCACAGATTACTGGTGAGAAATGTTGTTTTATAGTGCTGTCAACGACACTTTCCATCACTTTGTTGTTGATTGAGAGTAAGCTGATAGAACAGTAATTGGCCGGATTGGTTTTGTCTTGCTTTCTGTAGACAGGACGTACCTGGGCAATTTTCCACTTCGTCAGCTGGATGCCGCTGCACTGGAACAGACTAGTTCTGGAGCATATGTCTTGTCGGCATGCAGATACAGCAAGTGATTAGGAAGGCAAATTGCAAGGGGAATGGAATATAAACGTAGGGATGTTTTGCTACAGTTGTATAGGGTATTGGTGAAACCAAATCTATCTGGAGTACTTTGTACAGTTTTGGTCTCCTTATTTAAGAAAGCATAAATGTGTTACAGGCAGTTCAGAGAAGGTTCACTCTACAGATACCTGGGATTCGGGCGGGTGGGGGCCTGTTTTATGAAGAAAGGTTGGATCTGTATCCATTGGAGTTTAGAAGAATGAGAGG
>NC_090393.1:31403303-31559059 GCF_036365525.1 Heterodontus francisci | reverse complement strand
TGGGAACATTCACCAAGAATAGACTGAGCTCAGACTCTTGTGACTTTGCCTTCTTCACATGGACAATACAGTAGTGGAATAGAGAGCCAAGCATTCATTCACCACAAGGCTCTCCAGGAACAATCTCTTTAGCTGTGCATAGCAGAGACTCGGCCTGTCTGTCTAACGGGAATGCTGGACGCAACACTCATGTATCCATGCACAGCAGTTCCTCGGATACTTAATGAACTTAATAAAACTTTTCAATAATTAAACCCAGAATTGTTGAGGTTTTGTTTTGCATGCTATTTCCCCGACTTTGCAACTGCACTTCAGAAATTCAACTATGGTGGAGGGGTGGAGGTAGGGGGGTAGAGGGAGGGGTGGGTGAAGAGGGGGAGGGGTGGGTGAAGAGGGGGAGGGGTGGGGAGAGCAGGGAGGGGTGGGGAGAGGGAGCATGCAAAATGCAGGGACCAGACAGTTGCAATGCCTGAAGTACTGTGGAGAAGTAGAGAAAGCAACTGGATTGGGCATCCGCAGCTGGAGGGAACGGCTGAATGGAGAGGGCCGGAAGCGAGAGGCCGTAAAGAGCCGCGGGGAGCGAGCGTGCGAAGACCTTGGTGTCACCGGGTCCATGGACTGGCCAGTAAGTCTTTTGCTGTTGTGTTTATGGCGCATGCACAGAAAAAGGCACTCCTCTTCCGTTCCGCTGCTCCCCACCCCACTCTCTCCCCTTCCTCCCGCTCCCCCCCACTTCCCCCAGCTCTCCCCCTCCCCCCTCCCCCCTCCTTCCCCCTCCCCCCTCCTTCCCCCTCCCTCTTTCTCCCTTCCTCCCTCTCCCTCTTTCTCCCCTCCTCCCTCTCCCTCTTTCTCCCCCTCCCTCTCCCTATTTCTCCCCCCCTCCCTCTCCCTCCCCCTCCTTCTCCCCCCTCCCTCTCCCTCCCCCTCCCTCTCCCTATTTCTCCCCCCTCCCTCTCCCTATTTCTCCCCCCCTCCCTCTCCCTATTTCTCCCCAGCTCCCTCTTTCTCCCCCCCCTCCCTCTCCCTCCCCCTCCCTCTCCCTATTTCTCCCCCCCTCCCTCTCCCTCCTTCTCCCCCCTCCCTCTCCCTCCTTCTCCCCCCTCCCTCTCCCTCCCCCTCTTTCTCCCCCCACCCTCTCCCTCTTTCTCCCCCTCCCCCTCCCCCTCCCTCTTTCTCCCCCCCTCCCCCTCCCTCTTTCTCCCCCCTCCCCCTCCCTCTTTCTCCCCCCCTTTCTCCCCCCCTCTTTCTCCCCCCCTTTCTCCCCCCTCCCCCTCCCTCTTTCTCCCCCTCCCCCTCCCTCTTTCTCCCCCTCCCTCTCCCTCTTTCTCCCCCCTCCCCCTCCCCCTCCCTCTTTCTCCCCCCCTCCCCCTCCCTCTTTCTCTCCCCCTCCCCCTCCCCCTCCCTCTTTCTCCCCCCTTTCTCCCCCTCCCCCTCCCTCTTTCTCCCCCTCCCCCTCCCTCTTTCTCCCCCTCCCCCTCCCTCTTTCTCTCCCCTCCCCCTCCCTCTTTCTCCCCACTCCCCCTCCCTCTTTCTCCCCACTCCCCCTCCCTCTTTCTCCCCACTCCCCCTCCCTCTTTCTCCCCTCCCCCTCCCTCTTTCTCCCCTCCCCCTCCCTCTTTCTCCCCCTCCCCTCCCTCTTTCTGCCCCCCCTCCCTCTTTCTCCCCCCCCTCCCTCTTTCTACCCCCCTCTCCCTCCCCACCCCCTCTTTCTCCCCCCTCCCTCCCTCTTTCTCCCCCCCCTCTTTCTCCCCCCTCCCCCTCCCCCTCCCTCTTTCTCCCCCCTCCCCCTCCCCCTTCCTCTTTCTCCCCTTCCCTCTTTCTCCCCTCCCTTCCCTCTTTCTCCCCTTCCCCTCCCCCTCCCTCTTTCTCCCCCCTCCCTCTCCCTCTTTCTCCCCCTCCCTCTTTCTCCCCCTCCCTCTTTCTCCCCCTCCCTCTTTCTCCCCCTCCCTCTCCCTCGCCCCCTCCCTCTCTCTCCTCCCTCTCCCTCTCCCTCTCTCTCCCCCCATCCCTCTCCCTCTCTCTCCCCCCCCTCCCTCTCCCTCTCCCCTCTCCCTCTCCCCTCTTTCTCCCCCCTCCCTCTCCCCTCTCTCCCTCTCCCCTCTTTCTCCCCCCTCCCTCTCCCCTCTTTCTCCCCCCTCCCTCTCCCTCTTTCTCCCCCCTCCCTCTCCCTCTTTCTCCCCCCTCCCTCTCCCTCTTTCTCTCCCCCCTCCCTCTCCCTCTTTCTCCCCCCCCTCCCCCCCCCCCGGCACCGCTACCGCTGGTCTCCCCGCGCTGCTCTCCCCGCTCCCCGCGCTGCTCTCCCCGGCCCGCGCGCTGCTCTCCCCAGCCCGCGCGCTGCTCTCCCCGGCCCGCTCCACTCTCTCACTCCGGCCATTGTATTCTGCCACGTGTTTGTTAGGTTTCATCTCTGTGATTCTTTGAGCAGCGCCATCTTTAGTCCTGGCAGCTGCTACAGTCGCAAGCTGTGACGTTTTAGTGGCACATGCTGTATTTGCGCATGTGCAAAAACAGCGCCACCTACCGATCGTGTTGTCAACAATTGCAGTCTATTTATTTAGTAAGGTCATATCAGGAAGTGTGGAGACCCTAAACAATGGTAGTCTCTCTGAACTTTTTGATGGAGGTGTGTGTCTGCAGCTGCTGTCATCAGGGCTTTAAATTATTCATATGATTTCCCAGAACAATAAGAAGATTTGGAGTTGGAGGTAATTAGCTTAAATTGCTTTCTGGGACATACCATGTTGCTGTGGAGATAGATGATGCAGGGGTGTCCGTTGGTTTTTTGATCTGTGTGCTTGCTGACACAGTTGGTCAGTTGGCTTTTCGACAAGCAGTTGACTTTTGGAAAGCAAATTGGCTTTTGGAAGTTAGCTGGACCTAGGAGCAAAGAGGCCACCGGGAACCAGGGGTGTTTCTGTTTTGAGTCAGGTCCATGCTCAAGCTGGGATGTCCAGATCTGGGAGATCTCATACATCAGAAGACAGCTGAGAAACTAAGGATATCGAAGTGAATTCCTAAGACTTTCGATCGGTCCCAAGAGAAGTGAACAAACCGCCAAGATCCTGTAATGTACAGGGAAATTTTTGGGGTGGAAGGAACAGTCAAATAGGAGTGTTTTGTTAAGATTTAGAGTTTGACGTATACGTCTTCATATTCTGTTAAGATTTTGAGTTTAAAATATGTGTTTACAAATTGGAGTGTTGTTAGTGTTTTGCTTTGTTTAACTCTTGTACTGTCAAGTTTTGTTTAACACGTGAAATCTTGTGGCATAATCCTTTCAGTAGTAACTGGGAATTTGACTTTCTCTTTTTAAAAGTTAATGGTCCCTAACTGGATCATAACAAAACAGTTAGGACGCAAAACATCTGCAGAGGTATATAGACAGCTGGGGTGAGTGGCCACGAACATGGCAGATGGAATACGGTGTGACAAAGTGTGCATTTATCTACTTTGGTAGTAAAAATTAAAAAGCAGAATATTTTTTGAATGGGAAATGTTTACATTCAGAGGGCCCTTGACATCCTTGTACATGAATTACAAAAAGTTAACATGCAGGTACAGAAAGCAATTAAGGAGGCAAATGATGCGTTATCGGTTGCCACAGAGGGATTGGAGTATAAGGGTAAAGAGGTCTTACTACAATTATACAGGGCATTGGTGAAGCCACACCTGGAGCATTATGTACAGTTTTGGTCTTCTTACCTAAGGAAAGACATACTTGCCTAGAGGGAATGCAACGGTCGCTCACTATACTGATTCCTGGGATGAGGGGACTTTCTTATGAGGAGAGATTGAGTAGATTCCGCTTATATTCCCTGGAGTTCAGAAGAATGAGAGGTGATCTAATTGAAACATATAAAATTCTTAAGGAGCTTGACAGGATAGACGCTGAGAAAATATTTCGCCAATCAAGGAATCTAGAACAGGGGGCCACAATTTCAGAATAAGGCGTGGCCATTTAGAACTGAGATGAAGAGAAATATCTTCACTCAAAGGGTTCTGAATCTTTGGAATTCTCTACCCCAGAGAGCTGTGGTTGCTCAGCCCTTGAGTAAATTCAAGACAGAGTTTGGGTACTAAGTGAATTAGAGGATCGGCTGCGTTGGCTGACAACGCAACCACTAGGTGGCGCAGTACTAGCACATGTTCCGAAGAAGGGTCACTGACCCGAAACGTTAACTCTGCTTCTCTTTCCACAGATGCTGCCAGACCTGCTGAGTGGTTCCAGCATTTCTTGTTTTTGTTTCAGATTTCCAGCATCCGCAGTATTTTGCTTTTATTTTAGTGCAAATGAAGCCCCTTCCGTGCAGCTTCTCCCGTTGCCTGGTTACTAACCGCTTCCGGTCTTTGTAAAAATACTTCCGGTTAGCAACTGCCCGGCTGGTGGTCGGTTTCGAGGCAGCTTTGTTTCCAACAGTTTTACATTTCCCTGTTTTTAAAATCTCGCGTAAGTTGCTGATTATTTTTTCTTTTTATTTAACTTCCCAGCGGCTTCCGCTTGAATGTTTTAACGCTGGCGCTGTTTCCGTGTAGTTAGGTTGGTCGCCCATAATGGAGGCCTCAAGCGCGCGGCAAACATCTGATTGTGCTTTAGTTTTTTTTACCGTTACCGCCGCGAAGGAGCGGCGGCCTCGCCTGTCCTGACGCGGTCTTGCAAAAGCATCCAGAGGCTCGACTAACTAGTTGAAAGTTCTGATTCAAATCCTCAAAAGCTGCATTTCTTCAGGCCCACGCCTTCCCACTCAAGATTGCTGAGCCTCCGGATAGACATTTAACCAGGCTTATTTTTGACCCAAATTTGATTCTAGGGTAAAATTAAAATTCTTAAATCTTAATTATTGAGCTAAACTAATGATAAAAGCCGTCATTTTATAATCACCCTATTCAAGGAAGGGAGTATTTTCCACTGTTGACAATTAACGTCCTTAGTGACGCTCCGCTGCCACCACCTGTAAATATTCTAATTTGCACTTAAATTGGCTGTGAAGCTTTTCATCAGACTGACATGAATCGGTTACATTCAAATTAGTCACTATTTCAATATGAACAAGAAACTTGACTTTTAGTGACATCTTGAAAATTGCAGGGAGCTCCTTAATACAGTAATACGTACTGTGTAAAAAAAAAGACAGAGGCGCAAGGGGAGAGCCAACTGTGCAACAGCCCCAACAAACAAATTTCTCTGCAGCACCTGTGGAAGAGCCTGTCACTCCAGAATTGGCCTTTATAGCCACTCCAGGCGCTGCTTCACAAACCACTGACCACCTCCAGGCGCGTATCCATTGTCTCTCGAGATAAGGAGGCCCAAAAGAACTGTGTAAGGTAAAAGTCTCCTGCTCCACAAACCACTGACCACCTCCAGGCGCTTACCCAATGTCTCCTGAGACAAGGAGGCCAAAGAAGGTAAAAGTGGAGCACTGTTGTAAGGGGACCTCAAACAGCAGAAGAGCAGCTCAGGTGTGGTTTAAAATCACTGCACCTAACATTGTTGAGGCCCTTCAGGAAGAGGAGATGGTGGATTGTGTTGGATGGTTCCCTAAGCAGATTCAAAGTCATCTAGCAAAATGCCTCATTGCTAGAACTTTCAAACAAGCACCAAAATATAGCTCGGCTGATGATGATAAGGGCTGTCCCCGTCAGATCCTTCATGGGCACCCAGCATCTCCGTGCCACTGCCTGCTGTCCTCGAGCTGGCTGCAGCAGGAAGAGACTGTATGCCATCTTCTGGAATGTGCATTTGTAAAGGACGTCTGGAAAGAGATGCAGTAATTTTGTCAAGGTTCATCCTGAGCAGCTCCGTAACGCAGAGCTTTGCTTTGCTCTACGGACCGTTCCCAGGGACGTACACCGAGACGAGCATCAACTACTTCTGGAAGACCATCAATTCAGTGCAAGACATTCTATTGGTCTTCCAGTTCAAGGAGCTGTGCATGACCAAGTGTTACAGACTAGTACATTCCAAGGTCCAGGACTATGAGTCGAAGGATGCACTGAAGTGTGGGGTAGACATCTCAACGGTTCAGTGGGGGAAAGGCCACGGTTTCGGGCCATCCCGCCATCTCTCAAACCCTCGGGCTGGATGTATTGGGAAATGTTTCTTGTAATATAAATGTAGTTGCAATCTGCATTGGAGTGAGGCACCTTAAAAGTACCAAACACTGTATTTAACCTAATTGATCTGATTTGCACTATGTGAACTGCCATAGCTGAATTGTACCAAAATGTACCTTTATAAATTTTATGAATAAAGTATATTTTGGGAAAAAAATGAGTAAAAATAGATATTTTCACTTTGAAACACACCTTGTGCATTTGCATAATAGACTACATTAGAAAAACTGATTTTGAAGGAAGTATCCAATAAATAGAAATACAGTTATACAGTGAATACAGACATAGAATCACTATGGGCTTGCTTGCCCCACTCGAGGGGTATGGGGTTACTTTCCCTTTAGACACAAAACTCTGATAACCTTCAGGAATCCTATTAAATTTTCCTGCACTGGCCATAGTAAGCTTCCTGGGTAGCACTCTTTCTGTAATTAAAGCCACAGCTTGTTCTGCTGTGCTTTCCATTAGGGTCCTGTCTTCACTGAGCGGGTCTGCCCTGAATAATCCTACCGGTTGTCCTTTTAGTTTCCAGCAGTCAGCCTTTAAATGCCCTGCCTTATTACAATGAAAACGCAGGGCTTCCGGGTCTCACTCTTGCTCATAGCACCTTCCTTTTTGGCTGGAGGAGGGCCCCTGTGTCTCTTGCTTTCCTTTCTCTCCCAGGACTGCCTGGGTGGAGATCTTCTTCCCACCCTTTGTCCTTTTCAGATTTGTGGGGGTGGTTAGGAAAGGTTCTCCCCTGGGAAACCGACTTATAAATTAAAGCAAACTCATTGGCCAGAACGGCCGCTTGCCAGGCTCCCTGAACCCGTGACTGCTCTACATGGGTCTTTATTGAGAGTGGGAGAGAGTTTTTGAATTCCTCTAATAGGATTACTTCTCTCAGAGTGTCTTAGCTGAGCTGTATTGTAAGATCCCTCAGCCACTGGTCAAATGCCAACTGCTTACTTCTTTCAAAGTCCAGATAAGTTTGATTAGCTTGCTTTTTGAGGGTTCTAAACATTTGGCATTAAACTTTGGGTATATGCCCCGAGGATAGCATTTTTGGTCAGTTTATAATTTGATGAACTCTCATCTGGCAACAATGGGCTTTTCTGGTTAGTTTGCTTTGTAGTAAAAGAGACCCAGGTCTCAGCTGGCCCTTTTAGCTGCCTTGCCAGTTTCTCAAAAGACACAAAAAACGCTTCCACATCTTACTCTTTGAATTTTGGAATTAATTGAGCGAGTTTTAGCTTTGTACCCAGCCCTGAATTCTGCTTCTCTATATTGGCCATGCTTTCACTGGGGTTACTCTGTTGCCCCCTAGTTAACTCAGGCTGCTTCAACTATCTTCGCATTCTTTCTTGAATATTCTTTCTCTGTCTCTCACTCCTTCCCCTGTCTTTCTCTCTGTCCTCTCTCTTGTTCCTTCACCTGTCTTTCTCTCTCTCTCTCTTGCCTTTCATTTTCTTCACGTTCCTTTTGGAAGGCTCTTTCTCTTCATGTTCCTTTTGGAAGGCTCTCTTTTTCTCCCTCTCTCTTTCCTCAAATTCAAGTTTCCTCTGTTATAATTGTCTCTTTGCTAACAGTACTGTCGGAGTCTGCTTCTAACCCTGTTTCTGCCTCTTCCGATTCAAGGGAAAAATAGTTGGCCACTAGTCTTAGGAGTTCAGACTTCCTAGCCTTGCCACGTACAGTGATCCCACACTGCTCAGCCATTTTTCTCAGCTCCTCCATAGACAGTGCTTTTAACTTATCCCAAGTTACTTCACCCTGGCTTGGAGAGCTACTCGCTTCAGTTGCAGACATGTTAGTATTCAATCATACACAACCACAAAAAAACTTGTATTTATCTTGCTCCTTTTTTTGATTGGGAACAATTTGGCTTCCCACTTCCAATTTCTCTCGTTTGTCTGTGGGTAAAATTCCAGACGTTAGCACCCAAATTTCTGTTGCAACCAGGTGAGAAATGTCTCTAAGGGTCTCTTTTTGCCTTCATCTGGTCTTATTGTAACAGGGTTTATGTTTTAAACACACTTTTTTGAGCTCCCCCTTGGCGAATTCTTGATCACTGCTTTCCAATTATAAGGCAAAGAAATGAGCGTAAACAGGCCTTCTTAGGTTTAAAGAAGAAAAGAGAAATTTTTTAAAACTTAAACTCTAATTAGGTTAATGCCCCACGCTAGCATGCATACGCGATACGCACATGCAAATAGAGAGAGAAAAGAGCAGAAGAAAAAATAGTGGAGAGGTTATGGGCAATCTCTGGAGGGTTTTTTAAAATTGTGCTTCGAGCTTGCTGTAGAGACCTTGATTGTAGGTAGGCTTGCTTTTCGTTGGGGCCCAGTATTATTCTTAAAGCTTGGTCACTGTAGGAGACTTTTCTCTCTTGGTGTTCATGTGTCTTCAATGGTTTCTGAAGCTGGTGAGAGTGAGATGAGAACAGACAGGAGAGAGGTCTTTTCAGTCCAGGAGCAAACCGCTTTGTGAGTTCAAATTCTCTGTGGCAAGTTCAAATTCAAAAAAATCCCAACAGCTAGTTAGTCATGTGACTAAACTGGTCTGACCATGCCTTCTGTGTCTTGGGGAAGCAGGGACTGGTTCTTTTATTCCAACACTGTCTGCTAGTATGCAAACAAGGTCTTTCCGGCAAGGGGCCTGGCAATTCCTTGTGATAGGCCCTCTTTTCTTCCCAGTACAATTTTAAGCTTAATGTCCGTGTGGCGAAATTATGTGCCTCATTCTTGGCAGGTGGGCCTGCATGACAGGAAGGAAATCTGCTGCCCTTACCTGGTCTGGCCCACATGTGACACCACAGCAATATGATTGACTTCTAACTGCCTTCTGATATGGCCCAGTAAATTGTATCTAACCGCTACAAAGTCGATAAGAAATGAAACCGGATGGACCACCCAGCATTGATCTAGGACCGGAAATAACAACGGCAAACCCAGCCCTGTCGACCCTGCAAGGCCCTCCTTGCTAACATCTGGGGGCTTGTGCCAAAGTTGGGAGAGCTGCCCCACAAACTAGTCAAGCAACAGCCTGACATAGTGTCACGGAACCGTATCTTTTATCTCCTTGCATTAAAACAGTGTGCCTTTCAGACTCTTTTAAAAACATTGCACATTTAAGATAGAGAGAGAAGTTTCTGGATTTCTGAGGCACAGTCTGCCAGCTGCACTTATTATCTGGACGACAGCAGGAGAGAGAGGTGACATGGTATAATGTTTTGATTTGACTGTATGTAAAACTGGCAAAAACCAGTCTGAACCAGTTAGTTTTGAGAGACTCACCAGCGAGGCGGGTTACTGAAGAAGAGCTGTCTGTTCTCTCTAAGCAGAAATTCTACAAGGCGCTACAGGCTGGGTTGCCTAAGGAAAAAAAAGCCTTTATTTTGAAGAGGCCATTTGTATTGCTGAAGGTAACAAAACTCCTGTTCTTTACATCCAAGCTAGGAAGTATTTGCTTCAAGATTGAATCTCTCTTGACTGGTTGTATTTTCTGGAATTCAGTGGTAGTTTTGATGCCTGCTGCAGCCGAAGTGTTTTGAATGCCTATCTACTGAAGAGACTATTTCATCAAATCAGCGTGGAGACTTCGAGTAGCATTTGATTATTTTCACATTAGAATACCTCATCCATCGGGAACGTAACCCACAAAGACTTATTTATTTATTCTTAAGAAACAGCTGATTTTTAAAACATTCTTTTTTAAAAGAAACTGGTTAACCTCAATTTTTGAATGTATGTGTGTGAATGGGGAAGTTAGATTAAAATAGGAAGTTATAAGGTCTTGAGGTATGGGTTTATCTTAACAGTGTTTAAGATTTTTTTTTAATAAAGTTAATTTGTTGTCTAAAGATACCTGGTTTGGTCTGTTATTCTGGGGGTTACTAGAGTGTTTAGTTTGGCTGTTTTTCCGGTTGGGTGGGGAAACTTTAATAATATGCTGCGACCTGTGGAGTGATGGGGCTGAATTGACGGTGCATTGCTCCCGCCTCTGTCGTAACAATAGTCATGCTCACGGAATCATACCTTGCGTGTCCTAGACACCACCATCACCATCCCTGGGTATGTCCTGTTCCACCAGCAGGACAGACCCAGCAGAGGCTGCAGCACAGTGGTATACAGTTGAGGGGGTTGCCCTGGGAGTCCTCAACATTGACTCCGGACCCCATGAAGTCTCTTGGCATCAGGCCAAACATGGACAAGGAAACCTCCTGCTGATTACCATCTACCACCCTCCTCTACTGATGAATGAGTACCGCTCCATGTTGAACACCAATTGGAGTAAGTACTGAGGGTGGCAAGGGTTCAGAATGTACTCTGGGTAGGGCACCACTGCTGGCCAAGTCCTAAAGGACTGCTAGACTGGGTATGAGGCAGGTGGTGAGGGAACAAGAGGGAAAAACATACTTGACCTTGTCCTCACCAATTTGCCTGCCGCAGATGCATCTGTCCATGACAGTATTGGTAGGAGTGACCATCGCACAGTCCTTGTGTAGACAAAGTTCCGTCTTCACATTGAGGATCCCTCCATTGTGTTGTGTGGCACTACCACCATGGTAAATGGGATAGATTTCGAACATATCTAGCATTGCAAAACTGGGCATCCATGAGCAGCAGTAGAATTGTACTCGACCACAATCTGTAACCTCATGGCCCGGCATAACCCCCACTCTACCATTACCATCAAGCCGGGAGATCAACCCTGGTTCAAGCAAGAGTGCAGGAAGGCATGCCAGGAGAAGCACCAGGCATACCTCAAAATGAGGTGTCAGCTGGTGAAGCTACAACCCAGGACGACTTATGTGCCAAACAGCATAAGCAGCATGCGATAAACCAAGCTAAGCGATCCCACAACCAATAGATCAGATCTAAGCTCTGCAATCCTGCCATATACAGCCATGAATGGTGTTGGACAATTAAACAACTGGAGGAAGTGGCTCCACAAATATCCCCATCCTCAATGATGGGGAAACCCAGCACATCGGTGCCAAAAATACGGCTGAAGCATTTGCAACAATCTTCAGCCAGATGTGCAAGTGGATGATCCAGCTCAGCGTCCTCCTGAAATCCCCAGCAGCACAGATGCCAGTCTTCAGCCAATTCAGTTCACTTTGTGTGATATCAAGAAACGATTGAAGGAACTGGATACTGCAAAGACTATGGGCCTTGACAACATTCTGGCAATAGTACTGAAGACCTGTGCTCCAAAACGTGCCGCACAGCTACAACACTGGCATCTACCCAGCAATATGAAAAATTGCCCAGGTATGTCTGTATACAAAAAGCAAGACAACTCCAACCTGGCCAATTACCGCCCCATCAGTCTCCTCTCGATCCATCAATAAAGTGATGGAAGGTGTCGTCGACAGTGCTATCAAGCGGCACCTGCTTAGCAATAACCTGCTCAGTGATTCTCAGTTTGGGTTCCGCCAGGGTCAGTCAGCTCCTGACCTCATTACAGCCTTGGTTCAAGCATGGACAAAAGAGCTGAACTCAAGAGGTGAGGGGAGTGTGACTGCCCTTGACATCAAGGCAGCATTTGACCCAATATGGAATCAAGGAACTCTAGCAAAACTGGAATCAATGGGAATCGGGGGAAAACTCTCCTCTGGTTGGGGTCGTACCTAGCACAAAGTAAGATGGTTGTAGTTGTTGGAGGTCAGTCATCTCAGCTCCAGGCTATCACTGCAGGAGTTCCTCAGGGTAGTGTCCTAGGCCCAACCATCTTCAGCTGCTACACCTTCCTTCAGTCATAAGGTCAGAAGTGAGGATGTTCACTGATGATTGCACAATATTCACCATTTGTGACTCCTCAGATACTGAAGCAGTCCATGTAGAAATGCAGCAAGACCTGGACAATATCCAGGCTTGGGCTGATAAATGACAAGTAACATTTGTGCCACACAAGTGTCAGGCAATGACCATTTCCAACAAGAGAGAATCTAAACATCTCCCCTTGACATTCACTGGCATTATGATCGCTGATTTCCGCACTATCAGCATCCTGGGGGTTACCATTGACCAGAAACTGAACTGGAGAAGCTATATATATATATATATATATATATATATATACTGTGGCTACAAGTGCAGGTCAGAGGCTAGGAATTCTGCTGCGAGCAACTATCTCCTCAAAACCTGTCCACCATCTACAAGGTACAAGTCAGGAATGTGATGGAATACTCTCCACTTGCCTGGATGGGTGCTCACTAACAACACTCAAGAAGCTTGACACCATCCAGGACAAAGCAGCCCACTTGATTGGCACCCCATCCACAAACATTCACTCCCTCCACCACCGACGCACAGTGGCAGCAGTGTGTACCGTCTGAAAGATGCACTGTAGTAATGCACCAAGGCACCTTAGACAGCACCTTCCAAACCCACGACCGCTACCATCTTGAAGGACAAGGGCAGCAGATGCATGTCAACACCACCACTTGCAAGGTCCCCTCCAAGCCACACACCATCGTGTCTTGGAACTATATTGTCATTACTTCTCTGTCGCTGGGTCAAAATCCTGGCACTCCCTGACAGCACTGTGGATGTACCTACCCCACATGGACTGCAGTGGTTCAAGAAGGAAACTCACCACCTTCTCAAGGGCAATTAGGGATGGGCAAGAAATGCAGGCCTAGCCAAAGACGCTCACATCCCATGAATGAATAAAAAAAAGTTTATGTTGCCTTGTTACCAATGCACCAACCAATGGAAACAAGGTTTCATCGTTCACCTTTTGAGAACTTTGCATTTTACTTTCTCTATTCAAACGGAACAAAGCTGAAATTTTTCTTCATAATTTTTTGATATCATGCCAGCTAATTGCCATTATACCCTTGCCATAGCTCTTAATATTTTCCTACAATGGAGTGCCCAAATAGCATGCATTTCCCAAATGTGGCCCAATCAATGTTTTGCACAAATTCAATATAATTTCCTGGCTTTTATGTTCAGTGGGTATAAGATCCAGAATCCTATTTCCTTTTCTAATGGTCTTTTCTGCATGCATGTGTACCTTTACAAATCTACATATCAGCACCTCTCAATCCCTCTTCCTTCACTGTTAGGGTATATTTCATTTCACTATTTCTCCCCTAAAATATATTATTTACTGTATCTGCTGCCTATTAGTTCATTAGCTAACTCTAGTCCTGAAATCTCATGCATTCTTCCTCACAGTTTGCTGTATTATATGAAGTTTTCTAAAAGCCACTTTGAAAGTAGAATATGTAGTACCATGTGTAGATTACATGGCTTTGTTTTCTTTCAGAACAAATTAAAATGAGCGAACAGATCAAGTTCATTGTAGAGCAGCTCAATAAGGAGCCCTTCAAGAAAACTTTCAACCTAATCACTTTTGACTCATTGGAGCCACTGCAGTTGTTACAGGTGCTCAATGAGGTTTTGGCTGAGATTGATCCAAAGGTTTGTAATATGCTGCTGTATGTAATCTTAATATTTTAATTCCTAAATATCTAGTTTATTTGTGTAAAATTATGAAAAAGGAATCATAGAATGATATAGCACAGAAGAGGGCTATTCGGCCCATTGTGCCTGTGCAAAGTGCTCTTTGTTAGAGCTGCCCAATTAATCCCACTCACCTGCTCTTTCCCTATAGCCCTGTAAATTTTGAATGTTACTATTGAATCTGCTTGCAACTCTCCTTCAGGCAATACATTCCAAATCACAACAATGCAGTTTGTTAAAAAAAAGTTTCCCCAAGTCACCTCTGGTTCTTTTGCCAAGTACCTTTAAACCTGACTCCTCTGGTTACGGACCCGACAGCCACTGGAAACAGTTTCTCCTTATTTACTCTATCAAAACCATTCATGATATTGACACCTCTATTACATTTCCTCTTATCCTCCTCCACTCTAAGGAGAACAACCTCAGTTTTTCCAGTCTTTCCATATAACTGAAGTCCCTCATCCCTGATACAATTCTAGTAAATCTCTTCTGTGCCCTCTCCAAGGCCTTGACATCCTTCCTAAAGTGTGACCAGAATTGAACCCAGTATTCCAGTTGAGGTCTAACTAGTGTTTTGTCAAGGTTTAGCATGACTTCCTTGCATTTGTACTCTTTTCCTGTTTTAATAAAGCCAAGGATCCTCTAACCTTTTTTTTAAACAGCTTTCTCAACTTGTCCTGCTACCTTCAAAGATTTGTGTACATACACCCCCTGGTGTCTCTGTTCCTGCATCCCCTTCAAAATTGTAAATTTAATTAATATTGCTTTTCATTCTTTCTACCAAAATGTGTCACTTCACACTTCTCCGCTTAAATGTTGTCTACCATGTGTCTGCCCATTTCACCAATCTGTTTATGTCCTCCTGAAGTCTGTTGTTATTCACCTTATAGTTTATTACATTTTCGAGTCTCATACCATCTAATTTTGAAATGATCCCTTTTATACCCAGGTCCGGGTCAAAGAACAGTACAGCACAGGAACAGGCCATTCGGCCTTCCAAGCCTGCGCCGATCTAGATGCCTGCCTAAACTAAAACCTTCTGCACTTCCGGGGACCGTATCCCTCTATTCCCATCCTATTCATGTATTTGTCAAGATGCCTCTTAAACGTCGCTATCGTACCTGCTTCCACCACCATCCCCGGCAGCAAGTTCCCGGCACTCACCACCCTCTGTGTAAAGAACTTGCCTCGCACATCCCCTGTAAACTTTGCCCCTCTCACCTTAAACCTATGTCCCCTAGTAACTGACTCTTCCACCCTGGGAAAAAGCTTCTGACTATCCACTCTGTCCATGCCGCTCATAACTTTGTAAACCTCTATCATGTCGCCCCTCCACCTCTGTCATTCCAGTGAAAATAATCCGAGTTTATCCAACCTCTCCTCCTAGCTAATGCCCTCCAGACCAGGCAACATCCTGGTAAACCTCTTATGTACCCTCTCCAAAGCCTCCACGTCCTTCTGGTAGTGTGGCGACCAGAATTGCATGCAATATTCCAAGTGTGGCCTAACTAAAGTTCTGTACAGCTGCAACATGACTTGCCAATTTTTATACTCTATGCCCCGACCGATGAAGGCAAGCATGCCGTATGCCTTCTTGACTACCATTAATATACATCAACAAGAGCATTGGTTTTAAAAACGACCGCTAGGAAACACCAATGTATATTTCCCTCCTCCACTCTCGAAAACAACCATTCACATCTGCTCACTACTTTCTGTCCCTTAGCCAATTTTGTATCCATGCTGCCACTGTCCCTTTAATCCGCTGGACTTGAATTTTTCTAACAAATCTATTACGTAGACTTGTAGTTTTTATTTGTGCAGAGTTCCCAATTATCCATTACACAGAAAGTGGTCCATTACACAGTAGTAGTGGCTTAGACTGAAATCTGTGTGTTGTGAAAATTGTTTTACATAGTGTTTTTTTGTTTCTCCTCACTGCTGTAAATATTGACTTCAATTCCGTGATATTGATTGGCCCTCCAATCCTCACATTCATGTGTGAGGCTAGACAGTTAGGTTATTCAACTGTGGGGACCTGACAGCTAAGCCAGTACTAATGTCAACATGCATACATTCCAGCAGTTTTCACTAGATAACAATCATGAATGGGAGCTTTAGCTGATGCTTCCCCCCCCCACTACCCTAGTCCGTCCGTAGCCAGTTATAGCACCTCTGACAAAATCAATTAACTCACTGAGCCAGGGATCAAATTTGGATTTTCTGGTCAGTTTAGGTCAGTTATACATTTACCAACTGAGGGAGTAATAATATGGCTTTCATATTATTTTCACAACATGAAGAATCATAAAAAGAATCATAGAAACCCATCGCATACTCCCTCCTGCTTCTCAACCTTTCCCTCCTCCTTACAATGAGTTTTCAATTAAACATATGCTGCATGTATTGGATTTAATATGTAATAACATTAGCAATATTCTTGTCTTTTCTGGTAGCATAATATTGACATACGAGAAGAAGCACCAGATCAAACAGCAAAGCGAATGTTTAGCCTTCTGGGAATTCTGAAATACAAGCCACCTACAGCTTCCGATATGTATGTAACATTTTATCTTTTACCTGGGGATTGTAGAAGAACATTTATTTTACCACTTTTCTCTTTAGATTTTTCACTTCTATCTGCACTGTTTCCTGACTGAGAGATCAGGCAAGTTGATTGCTGCAGTGTTCCAGTGAACATCAACGCAAGCTCGAGGAACAGCATCTCATCTACCGATTAGGCACACTACAGCCTGCCGGACTGAACATTGAGTTCAATAATTTCAGAGCATGACAGCCCCCCACTTCACTTTCATTTTTAGTCATTTTTAGTTATTTTTTCTTCCTTTTTTTTGCATTCCTTTTTACATTTTTTACAATCTTTTTTTGCATTTATTTCATTTCATCTGAGTTTGTTCAGTTTGCTTACCCACTGTTTTTTTCAGGTTGTTTTTCTTCAGGTTTGCACTTGCTGATGTTCAATATTCAGTATATTCACACCTAATCTGTACTAATGCTTTGTCTTTCAACACACCATTAACATATTGTTTGCCTTTGCTCCGTGACCTTTTGGTCAGCTATGTGGCCTGGTCCAATCTGCACCTTCTCCTTTGTTATCTCTTGCCCAACCCCCACCTCACTTGTTTATAATCTGTGACTTTTCTAATATTTGTCAGTTCCGAAGAAGGGTCACTGACCCGAAACGTTAACTCTGCTTCTCTTTCCACAGATGCTGCCAGACCTGCTGAGTGAATCCAGCATTTCTTGTTTTTGTTACTTGTTTTCATGCCTCTTTCATTCACTTCTGCAGTAGGATATCTCCTGGACTGTTTAAGGCTATATATTACATAATTTTACATGTATTCAGCAATAGGAGCTAGTCATCGAGGTATTGCTGTCATTTATTTGGTAAACTCCTGGCTGTGTGGTCAACTTTGGAAGATATCTTGTTAAGGAAAAAATGAAAATCAAACCAGTAGTATGTTAAAACCACTTTTGTCTTTTTTTCAGATCCCAATTTCAGATATATTATCCCCTGTTCAGATGCTCTGTTCATCATTTATCATGTACTAGTTGTCTACTGAGAAGTTAGTCAACTGACTAACTCTGCAACTAATACTTAATTTGTATACAATAGCCTCCTAGGTTATTTTATTTTGTCTCTTTTTTTCCCTATCTATTGGGAAGCACATAAGGATAAATTTTGCAATCTGTTTAGGCCTTAGGCACACACTTGAAAAATATCAAGAACGTGCCGATGGCATCTGGCCATTGAAATCTTTAGACAGAAAATCGCAGGCAACATGCACGCAGTTTTTCAGTTCATGCCAGCTGTATGGGAGGCACTACAAAGTCCATGCTATAATCTCCACTTGCCTCTTCCACTTGATACCTGGGCTGGTATAAAGCATTCACCGTGTGGGGAATTGCAGGCACAAGCCTATGTCTCATCACTTTGTCAAACTAGGGATTTTCAGAAAATATGTTGAAAATGGTTTCATTCTTGCAGTTAAGTTCTACATCTATTATATTTAAAAACAAACTTAAAAAAATAAATCTTCATAATCTGTAATGTACTTTGAAGGGACTGTGCACTATATTAAAAATTAGTCAATTTTTTGCAGGAAAGGTCAAGCAAAATATTGCTTTATTCTGAAAATAGGAATGAATATGAATATAGGAAAAATTCTATTATGATTATTCACAGTAACTAATGAGGATGCAAATAAACTCTTAAAATTTATTGAAAACAAAGATATTGTTACGACCAAGGAGGGAGCAATGCACTGTTAATTCAGTCCCACTACTCCACAGCATATTAGTAAAGTTTCCCACTAACAGAAAATAGCCACATTAAGCACACTATTTGTTCCCCGGAATAAAGCACACCAAACCAGATTTCTTTAAACAGCAACAAGATTAACTGTTTATTAATAAACCAAGTTTTTAAACAATAATGAGATAAATCCATATTTATGAAAAGATTTTATAACTTATTCTTCCTAACCCTCACGCGCACACACACACACACACACACACACATATTCAAAAACCAATTGTTAACTGGTTTTAAAAGTTTGAATTACAACTGTTTCTTAGGAATAATAAAATGATTGGTTGTCACGGTCTGGTAGGATATTTCCGGATTGTTGAGGTGTCCCAGAGTCGAATAGTCAGATGCCACTTGAAATCTCTCCAGGCGGGATTAATGAGCATTCTGTGATAGGTAGGCATTCAAGGCAATTCATCTGCAGCAGGCGTCACACAAGTTCTTCCATCAGGGGTGCTGCAACAGGTGTCAGTTCTCACACTCAATGCAAAAGCCCCTTTTAAAAAAAAATGCAAGACTTCTGCCAATTCAGGACTTATTCAAACACAGGAGGTGGCGTGATGCAGAAATTCACAGCTTAATGCAAAGATTCTTTATAGATCTGAGGCAATAGTAATCTGCCACACCCAAAATACAAGGCTTCCTCTCTCCAGGCAGACACAGCAACAAGGGTTTAGCTCCCATACATTTGATTTGCAAATCCTTCAAAGTTCTTTTAATTTCATGAAGAAATTAGAATTTCACTTGATGCAGGAATTATTTTCAAGAGAAAGAGCTTCTGCACTGTCTTCCTGCCGGGCTCTAGCAGCAACTGAACTCAACCCAAAAATGAAACTAAACTTTTTCCACCGTCAAGTCACAAGACAGTCATAAATCTTCCTGGTTGCTTGGAAACAGGTCTTGCAGTCTGACATCGTGTCAGCATTCAGCGTTCACAGAAAATCCCTTTTCCCAGCTTTCAAAAACACACAGAATTCCCAACTTTCAATTTAAAAAAAACTCTTGTGACAATATAAATTAGCATATTGTTATCTTGTAATTTTGTGTCAAGGTATTAGTTTCCTCAATTGTTAAAGTAAATGTTGCAGCATGAAAGCACTAAGATAATTGAGATTGAGTTAGATATCAGGCTTTAAGATGATTGAAAAACTGATTGTGCTTTTGTGGACCACCCCTCCAGGAGTGCCTTTCGACAGGGTCTGGTCACTGGGAGTAAGCCTATAATTCATCCCATTTTACACTGGCTTCTGCAGCGGACCAATGAGCTTAAAAAAAGAGCATATCTGGCTCGCTTCCTTGTCAAGGTGGAGATCCCTGCTGACTTTCTGCAGGATGATGTGGTGGCAGACACTTATCATCAGGTTCAGTAATTACATCTTTAATTTAAAATGTGAATGATTAAAATTTCTTAGCATGGATGTTTCTTTAATTTAATCATTACTTTGATCTGATGCTTATTTATATTACATAAAACATACTGAACCTTAACTGGATTTGAACAGTTTCAAAGTATGAATGAACAGAACAGTCTAGTTGGTTTAAATCTAGGAAACCCTAAAGTTGGCAGAAACGTTTTAAAGAATTGTTCTGGTTTTTGTTTGCAGTATGAAGAATTGGTGGAAGGGTTCAAAACCTTGCACAGGGAATGTGAACAATTGAAGAACTCTGGTTTTTCAACTGCTGAAATAAGAAGGGTAAGTAGTAAATAAATTTCAGCAAAGGCACAAAGACTTACTTTGCAAAGGCATTTGGTAATCTTTTACATGCAAGAGCCTTAAATGCAATTAAGTTGAGAACCTCAAATGTAAATCATTTTATTAATATTTAGAAAACATATGCCATTTTGTCCTTATCATCCTTTTAATGAAATTACTTTGAGAGTGTAATGACGTAAGCTGATGCTGTGTCCATCTTGTTCGTGAAAGTGCATCTCTCAAGTCAGTCTGTGGAGAAACTTAGCTACAGTTATTGATTAATCTTCGCATGGTTTGCCAACTCCTCTTGATTGAAGCTATAAGCTGTACCTTGGGTGGAATGACAGAAAAGAAAGAAGGATATAAAGACAATTTGCACTTATATAGCACCTTTAACATAGTAAAACGTCCCAAGGTGCTTCACAGGAGCGATTATCAAACAGGATTTGACACTGAGCCACATAAGGACATATTAGAGCTGGTGACAAAATGAGTGATCAAAGAACTAGGTTTTAGTGAGCACCTTAAAGGAGGGAAGAGAGAGATGGAGAGGTTTAGGGAGGGAATTGTAGAGCTTAGGGCCTAAGCGGCTGAAAGCATGGCCAACAATGATGGAGCGAAGAAAATTGGGATGTTCAAGAGGCCAGAATTGGAGGAATGCTGAGATCTCAGAGGGTTGTAGAGCTGGAGAACATTACAGGAGGGGCAAGGTCATGTAGGGAATTTGAAAATAAGGATGGGAATCTTACAATGACTAAATTAAATGTTTTATCAAAGCATAGGGCGTGTCCATATTTGTGAAATATTTCAATTTGTAATGAGAAGGCAATTCTCTTCTGTATATTCAGCCATTTCAGTTAAGAACCTTGGTTAGACTGCACCTGGAGTACTGTGTGCAGTTTTGGTCCCCTTACCTTAGGAAGGATATTATTGCCATAGAGTGAGTGCAACGAAGGTTCATCAGACTTGTTCATGGGATAGCAGGACTGTCCTATGAAGAGAGATTGGGGAAACTGAGCCTATATTCTCTGGAGTTTTGAAGAATGAGAGGTGATCTCATTGAAACCTACAAAAATTTTTAACGGGATAAACTGGGTTGATGCAGGTAAGATGTGTCCCCTTGGTTGGGGAGTCTAGAACCAGGGGACACAATTTCAAAATAAGGGGGAAGCCACTTAGGGCAGAGATGAGGAGAAATTTCTTTATTCAGAGAGTTGTGAATCTTTGGAATTCTCTACCCCAGAGGGCTGTGGAAGCTCAGTCATTGAGTATGTTTAAAGTAGAGATTGACAGATTTCTAAATACCAATGACATAAAGGGATATGGGGATAGTGTGGGGAAAAAAGCATTGAAGTGGATGATCAGCCATGATCGTATTGAATGGCGGAGCAGGCTCCATGGGGTGAATGGCCTACTCTTGCTCCTATGTTCCATCACTTTTACTATAGTCAATCAAAAAAAATGTGGATATGAAGTGCCTTCTAGCGCTTATATGAAGTAATTGGAACCAATTTTTAATTGTTTACAATGGCAAAGTACATGCAGTGTCTGTACTTGTGGGAGCAAATGTTACAGTGAACTACCTAGCACACTGCTCCCAAACCTATGTCATGCTTTTACCACTGTAGGTTAACTATTTTTAAATCCGTAATAAATGATCTGTAGTTTGTAATAGTATGGCTACCTGCTGTACTATATATCTCTGCGCCTGTTCCAGAGACCTAAACGAAGACAAGTAGCATGTACAAGTGAGAATATATGATAGGAGACATTCACACAAGACCAATCTATGGCTCCAGTATCCCTCTTCCCACCCCCCACTCCCACCCAAGGTCAGATCACTGGCGGTCTTCCTTTCCAGTTCCGTTGGTTTATCTGTTACACTGTCAAATCTTTTATTCAAAACATATTCTAAATGTTAAAGTTCCTGCCACTTATGTAAGTTTATTTTCTCCTGATACCATGTTACTTTTGCGACTGGTCATTGTCACATCTGGTGAGTTTGACAACCTGTTTCCACATTTTTCAGATTTGGAGTTAAGAAAGAATAGCACAAATAGACCCATTTTCCCATTTAATTTAGCTAGTATTCTCCTTGCATACCTTGGCGAGCATCTTGCTAGACATGAAAATGCTGGAAATGCTCAACAGGTCAGGCAACATCAGTGGAGAGAGAAACAGAGACTTAGATTTCATGGTCAGTAGCGACGCAATGACGCTTGCCACTGACCTTAAAGAAGGCTGCCCACAAAGATCTAGCACTCTAAGTGGCGTGGATTTCCCTTTTTCCAACATCAGTTTGAATCTGGCATAAAATTGAGCGGATCACCAGGTGTGCAGCAACAGCGATGTCATAAGCAGGGTTAACAGCCACTCGCATTGAAGTATTTACACAGACAACAAACCTGGAAGTAAAAACCACTGAGTCCCTTCACTTTTAATTTACATTTTACAAATAGCGAAATAAATGATTGGGGAGGCGGTAGCGTAGTGGCAATGTCACTGGACTAGTAATCCAGAGCCCAGGCTAACGGCAGATGGTGAAATTTGAATGCAATTAATATATCTGGAATTAAAAAGCTAGTCTAATGATGACCATGAAACCATAGTTGGTTGTTGTAAAAACCCATCTGGTTCACTAATATCCTTTAGGGAAGGAAATGTGGCCGACATATGACTGCAGCCCCACAGCAATGTGATTGACTCTCAAAATGCCCTCTGATATGGCCTAGCAAGCCACTCAGTTCAAGGGCAATTAGGGATGGGCAATAAATACTGGCCTATCCAGAGACGCCCACATCCGACAAACGAATTTAAAAAAAACATACACTTGAAGTTAGTTAGAAGCTAAAATATCATGTATTTTTTTAAAAGTTTATTTAAGAGCAAAGTTCTGTGGATGCTTGAAATCTGAAATAAAAACAGAAAATTTTGGAAATACTCAGGTCTGGTAGCATCTCTGGAGAGAGAAACAAAGTTAACATTTCAGGTCGATGACCCTTCATCAGAACATTTCTGGTGTTTAATTCCAGACAGTTGTTAGTTTCAGAGGAGTAATAATAGCGAATGCTGAAAGTTCCACCGTCGTAACTACGGCCTGGATTTCATGCAGTGAGTAAACATTTCAGGTCAATGACTTTTTGTCAAAACTGGAAAAAAGTTGGAGATATAACCAGTTTTAAGCAAGTACAGAAACAGGGAAGGTGAGAGAGCAGGGAAGAGCAAAAGGGAAGGTGTCTGATCGGGTGAAAAGCAGGAGAGATTAAATGACAAAAGGGATGATGGTGCAAGGCAAAAGGAGATGGTAATGGGACAAGTAAAGAAATAAAAATGGGTCTAGAGGAGGTGTAAATGGGAATAGCAGAATCATCAGCTGCCATCTGAAAAAAAACTGAGTGCAGAGGTTATGATCTGAAATTGTTAAACTCAATGTTGAACATCCATGGCGAAAAGGAGAGAGTTAGGACCAGGAAACGACGTCTTCTCACTTACATCTGCCACTCCTGACGAGCTCTGCCACTTCAACATTTCCTGACCTTAATCCTCTCATTTTCACCACGGATATCCAATCCCTCTTCACCACCATCTCCCATCAAGACTGCCTGAGGGCTCTCCATTTCTTTCTTGAACAAGGCCTGTCCAGTCCCCATCCATCACCACACTCCTCCACTTGACAGAACTTGTTCTCATGTTGAACTTGTTCTCATGTTGAACTTGTTCTCATGTTGAACTTGTTCTCCTTTGACTCCTCTCACTTCTTCCAAATAAAGAGTGTTGCTCTGGGAGCTCATATAATTCCTAGCCACGCCTTCCTTTTCATGGGATATGTTTGACTTTCTTTGTTCCGGTCCTATCCAGGTCCCCTCCCTCACTTCTTTTTCTGGTATATTGGTGACTGTTTTGGTGTCATTTCCTGCTGTCACCGTGAGCTGGAAAATTTCATCAACTTTGCTTCCAATTTCCACCCTTCCCTTGCCTTCACGTGGTCCATCTTTGACTCTTTCCTTCCCTTCCTTGAGGTCTCTGCCTTCATTTCTGAAGATCAGCTGTCCACTATAAGCCATTAACTCCTTTTCTCTCTACAGATGCTGCCTGAGCCTCCTAGTTTCCAGCATTTTCTGTTTTTATTTCAGATTCCCTGCATTTGCAGTATTTTGCTTTTGCTAATCATACTTAACGTAAAGGATTGTAGAAGAGCACCTATGCCCTACAAGTCCACGATACAAACATTCTTATACTGAAATTGTGTGCCACTGAGACCAGCAAATAGGTTTGTCTTTGTTTTTCCAAAATAATTTTTAGCTGTAAATAAGGGAAATGTATGTTATCAGAATTTTTAAAAATGTCACAACACACTGGAATTTGCACCCAATTTATATATGTAGATATTAATAGGTAGAGGTTTCAGTTAGGAATTTTATATGCTTAAAGAAAACCTCAACATGTTCATGCTTAAATGGAATAGGCACTGCATGGTAAAATTTTTGCTTTGGATTTGCAGGATATAAATGCGATGGAGGAAGAGAAGGATCAACTCATTAAGCGAGTGGAACGTCTAAAGAAAAGGGTATAATCTATTTATCTTGTAAGGATACTGTTTCTTTGGCCATACTTTGATGCACATCACATGGAAAAAATATGTCTGGACTGAAGGAGCATGTTACTTGCTTAAGGAAGGCATTGAATAACACATTTGAGTAAATTGAGACATGCTGGGAGAGTTGCCAATCTCCACAAGGAATTGCACTCTTAATGTGGGCATGTTGATATAATTAGTGTGAATTCCATACTGTCATCTGCAGCTCTTTATTGATAGTAAAAGCAACCTGTGACATTTGAGTTTGGTCATATTTTCTGAAGACATTGATAGTAAAAGCAACGTTTGCATGTTTTCACTAGGTGGACACAGTGTCAAATCACCAGCGCATGTTAGAGATGGCAAGACAGCTTCGTGTGGAGAAAGAGAGGGAAGAATCTTTAATGCAGCAAAAGCAGGAACAGAAAAATCAGGTAATTTATAATGCATATAGTGTACAAGCTGTATAGGGAAATACATATGAGGTCTGGGATATCTTCATATAGCAATTATTTTTATTTATATAGCATCTTTAGAACATTAAATGTCATCGTCTTCTTTGGCCTCCTTGTCTCGAGAGACAATGGGTAAGCGCTTGGAGGTGGTCAGTGGTTTGTGAAGCAGTGCCTGGAGTGGCTATAAAGGCCAATTCTAGAGTGACAGACTCTTCCACAGGCGCTGCAGATAAAATTGGTTGTCGGGGCTGTTACACGGTTCGCTCTCTCCTTGTGCTTCTGTCTTTTTTCCTGCCAACAGCTAAGTCTCTTCGACTCGCCACTCTTTAGCCCCGCCTTTATGGCTGTCCGCCAGCTCTGGCGATCACTGGCAACTGACTCCCACAATGTCACAGGACTTCATGTCGCGTTTGCAGACGTCTTTAAAGCGGAGACATGGACGGCCGGTGGGTCTGATACCAGTGACGAGCTCGCTGTACAATGTGTCCTTGGGGATCCTGCCATCTTCCATGCGGCTCATATGGCCAAGCCATCTCAAGCGCCGCTGACTCAGTAGGGTGTATATGCTGGGGATGTTGGCCGTCTCGAGGACATCTGTGTTGGAGATACGGTCCTGCCACCTGATGCCAAGGATTCTCCGGAGGCAGCAAAGGTGGAATGAATTGAGATGTCGCTCTTGGCTGACATACGTCGTCCAGGCCTGGCTGCCAGAGAGCAAGGTACTGAGGACACAGGCTTTTGATACACTCGGACTTTTGTGTTCCGTGTCAGTGTGCCATTTTCCCACACTTTCTTGGCCAGTCTGGAAATAGCAGCGGACGCCTTTCCCATGCGCTTGTTGATGTTTGCATCGAGAGACAGGTTACTGGTGATAGTTGAGCCTAGGTAGGTGAACTCTTGAACCACTTCCAGAACGTGGTCGCCGATATTGATGGATGGAGCATTTCTGACATCCTGTCCCATGATGTTCGTTTTCTTGAGGCTGATGGTTAGGCCAAATTCGTTGCAGGCAGCCGCAATCCTGTCAATGAGTCTCTGCAGGCAGTATTCTGTGTGGGATGTTAATGCAGCATCGTCAGCAAAGAGGAGTTCCCCAATGAGGACCTTCCGTACTTTGGTCTTTGCTCTGAGGTGGGCAAGGTTGAACAACCTGCCACCTGATCTTGTGTGGAGGAAAATTTCTTTTTCTGAAGACTTGAACGCATGTGAGAGCAGCAGGGAGAAGAAGATCCCAAACAGTATAAGTGCGAGAACACAGCCCTGTTTCACGCCACTCAGGATAGGAAATGGGTCTGATGAGGCACCGCTATGCTGAATTGTGCCTTTCATATTGTCATGGAATGAGGTGATGATATTTAGTAGCTTTGGTGGACATCCAATCTTTGCTAGTAATCTGAAGAGACCACGTCTGCTGACGAGGTCAAAGACTTTGGTGAGATCAATGAAAGCAACGTAGAGGGGCATCTGTTGTTTGTGGCTTTTCTCCTGTAGCTGGCGAAGGGAGAACAGCATGTCAATGTTTGGATTTCTCTACTCGAAAGCCCCACTGTGCCTCAGGGTAGACCTGCTCAGCCAGCTTCTGGAGTCTGTTTAAAATGACTCGAGTGAAGACTTTCCCCACTATGCTGAGCAGGGAGATTCCACGATAGTTGTTGCATTCACCGCGGCCACCCTTGTTCTTTATAGAGGGTGATGATATTGGCATCGCGCATGTCCTGTGGTACTGCTGCCTCATCCCAGCACAGGCAAAGCAGTTCATAGAGTGCTGAGAGTATAGTAGGCTTAGCACTCTTGATTATTTCAGAGGTAATGCCGTCCTTCCCAGGGGCTTTTCCACTGGATAGAGAATGAGTGGCATCACTGAGTTCCGATTTTGTTGGCTGTTCGTCCAGCTCATCCATGACTGGCAGAGACTGGGCTGCATTGAGGGCGGTCTCAGTGACTACACTTTCCCTGGAGTACAGTTCTAGGTAGTGCTGCACCCAGTGGTCCATTTGCTTGCATTGGTCAGTGATCGTGTCCCCTGATTTAGACTTGAGGGGGTGGGGGGAGGGGGGCGGCGATCTTCTTGATGGTTGGCCCAAAAGCTCTCTTAATGCCATCATACATTCCTCTGATGTTTCCGGTGTAGGAGGCCAGCTGACTACAACTGCATAGGTGTTGCCAGTAGTTATTTGCACAGTGCCTGGCTGTTCTTTGTGCAGCGCTTCTGGCTACTTTAAGTGCTACGGATGTTAACTCGCTGGGGCTTTCTTGTAGTTCAACAGTGCAATGCGCTTGGCGGCTATGACAGGTTCCAGCTCTTCAAAATGAGATTGAAACCAGTCTGCATTCTGCTTCTCACGTTTGCCATAGGTGGGCATTGCTGAGTCATAGATGGCATCTCTGATGTGGGCCCACTTGGTCTCTGCATCCCCTGTAGGAGTGTTTTGAAGGGCTTTTTCAAGTGAATTTAGAAACTTATGTAACAGCTGTGGATAAGAAATTCTGTTAGTGTTGATGCGCGGGCAGCCCTTCTGCTTGGAGTGATGTAGCTTCTTTGGTTTGAGTCGAACATTGCTGCACACCAGGAAGTGGTCGGTGTCGCAGTCCACACTGTGGAAGCTGCGTGTGATTTGGACACTGTTTATAGAGGCTCGCCTTGTGACGATGAGGTCCAGCTGGTGCCAACGACGTGATCTTGGGTATAAATGTACTACAGCAATTTGCAGGAGAAAATACAAGGACTGAATAGCATCAGTAGGTAGGAGTAGGGAAGTGACTGATGTCATGATTGGAGAAGTTTTGAGCCTTTTGCAAGTGGGAGGAGCGGTCAGTGTAGGCTGAGTTTAAGTACAAAATTAGAGCTGCAGATGAGGGTTGTACAGGATGTCTTAGTTACAAGAGTGAAGGTACATGGCAGTGTGTCATGCTTTACAAGGTTGGAGAAGTAAGAAGGAGTGGGCCTGTGGAGGGATTTTTAAACAAGGATTTTGAATTTAATGGATTGTATGATAGAGGACCAATGAAAGCTTTGGCCTGGATTTTGCAGGGGCTTCTGATTGTGAACTATCAGCGTTTGCTGCCATTACTCCTCTGAAACTGACCATAACTTCAGGATTTAGTGCATTAGCAGATTAATATGGAAATCCTGAAGTTGTGGTGGGTTACTCATTGCTCCACTACAGGCCCTGACCCTGCCCCCCTGCAGAACCAGCAATCATTGAAATCAGGTTTTGTGGCAAAACCTTCCCTTTTCTGCTCTCACATCATTTAGAAACCCCATAAAAGATTGCATCTTGTTCAATGAGATGTAACTGGGTTTTAATGGCGTTCTGAGTAATAATTATGGGTGAATAATAGCTCTGGCTCTGAATTTTTTTTTGTATTTATGGAGTGTTAATAAATGTCTCCATTATGATAACTTACTAGATTTTTTAAACTACATTTTTATGGCGTTTTCCATAATATTTCAGCTTTTTCCTTCAAATCTGTGTGTGCGCCAATCCTAATATTGCTCTATGTAAAATTTTCAAAAATGTATTTGATTTTAGTGCTTTTCATTTCCTGGTTGGCTGGCTGTGAGAATTCTTTTATGAGATTGGCTGCTTGGACAGCTTGATGTCATCACTGCATCTTCACGCCGGGAATCTTCATTAAACTATGTCACAATCAGTTGCATGTCAAGAGAGTTAAAGTTCTCACCACAGAGATCGCTACATCTCTCCACGAGGCATTCTTTGAGGTTACTGGCGAGCTCCACTGCTTCGCCACTGGTTGCAAACTCTGGGCCTTTATATCTATTGTGGCAAATTTGGCAGGAGGGATATAACCTAACATGAGACGGCACAGTGGCGCAGTGGTTAGCAACGCAGCCGCACAGCTCCAGCGACCCGGGTTCAGTTCTGGGTACTGCCTGTGCGGAGTTTGCAAGTTCTCCTTGTGTCTGCGTGGGTTTCCGCTGGGTACTCCGGTTTCTTCCCACAGCCAAAGACTTGAAGGTTGATAGGTAAATTGGCCATTGTGTAGGTAGGTGGTAGGAGAATTGAGGGAAGGTGGGGATGTGGTAGAGAATATGGGATTAAATGTAGGATTAATATAAATGGGTGGTTGTTGGTCGGCACAGACTCGGTGGGCCGAAGGGCCTGTTTCAGTGCTGTATCTCTATGAGACATTCAAATCTTCAAGCTGTGATATCTATTGAGATCTTGGACAACTGGCTACTGACTCTTCCTAGAGTAATAGATTGTTCAGCTATTCTCCTGCAGTGATCATATAGTCATATAGCATGGGACAAGAAACTATTGAGTTTTAGATCCTGTCTGCATCATCTTCAGGCATTTCTCTGTAAGGCGGGGCACAGGAGAAAATCCGTTCAAAGTCTTATGCACACTGTATCTAATGCAGGCTTTGATTGGTGTAAGCCTGCAATGTATTGCTTATTTGTGTCCCAGCTACAGCAAGTATGTGACCTGAAGACACCAGGAAGTAACTTTAAAAAAGACATTCATAACTTCTCAAAAATACACCAACCAATTGTACTACATGCGTGTAAGTCATCAGCTATATGTTGTGCATTTTATAACTTGCTCTAATTTACATTTTAAAGATGATGTCCATGAAACATAAAAGATTGTTTAGAACATTCTAGAAATCGTGGGAGTAAATAGTGTCTGTTCTCAATCTTTTTAATAAAGGAATTTTCAGCAATGTGCAGTTTTTATTATATTGGACTTCTACGTTTTATGTTTTCTTCTGCAGTTATTCCATGCAGAGCAAAGGCTGCAGAGAGCACAACAGCAGTTGAAGGACCTTCGGCAGGCTTCAGCAGATGCAAAGCCTGAAAGTAAGTGCGATATGAAACTACAAACTTAGGAAGCAGTATCAGATTGACAAATTAAAACAGTAGAAAGAATGGCTCTGGATACATACCAAAAAAGACTAGAAAACATGTCACTAAACTATTCTGCATTGCATTAAGGATATCAGTGGACTAGTGGCAGCACCTGAGTATCTCCTCCTTCAGACCAGTAACTGTTATTGTTCATCCAAGTCCCCTTAGATTTCTTCTGATTGAAACATGTAGATTGTAGAACGCCTGTTTATTGAATGCTTAGTAATTCAAGAGCAACAATAGTTAGAAGAAACTCTTTGAAAAAGAACAAGTAAAGTCTGAGAAAATGACTGTCAACTTCAGGACAATGGAGTTAATAGAAAATGCAGCCTGTAGGCCTTTCTATATGAAGTATTTTTTCAAGGAATGCTCTTGGCCATTAATCTGTCTATGCAATTAAATAGATCAAACCACTTCTTAATCGCTAAAATTATAAATTTTCTTGAACTATTTTAGGTAAAAGTATTACATAGTGTGTTGCTAAGACATACAAACTGAAAAGATCTTTGGTCTCAACTACTGGGAAGAAATGTGGTACTGTCACTGCCCTGTGCTTCTAGAAGGCTGATAAATTATTCAGGATTCCAGCCTCTGATTCTTATTCAGTGATCCCAGCTGAAAAGTACCAGTATGTACATATTGTTGAGAACAGGTTGGGACTACCTCACTAATTGTCACTATCTAGCTTCTCATGTGATAAACAGCAATTTGGACAAGGTACTGGAGGGCTGTGCAGTCGTAGAATCAAGAATCAGAATGTTGCAGCACAGAATCAGGCCATTCAGTCCTTAATGCATATGCTTTTCTTCATTTAACCTAATCTCATTTTTCTTGCTTCCGTTGGCAGGTCACCCCTTAATCTTCTCAGCTTTAGTGAAAAAAGTCAGCATGACTGACTAACAGTTAATAATTGGGTCTGTTACAGATTTCAGGGCAAGTAAAGGAAGATGACAGCATTTTATGCAAACTAAGAAGGGTGTGTACTTTATTGAATGCTCGGTAATTTGTTCTGAAAATGTGGGTGGTGCTAGCAATCTGCATTTGTTGCCCATCCCTAGTTACCCTGAAGGTGGTTGTGGCCTTGTTCTTGTGCTGATGAGCTCCCGCAATGTTAGATAGGATCTTGACCCAGAAGGACTGAAGAAATAGCAGTTTATGTCCAAGTCTGGATAGTTTATGAATTTAAGGTGATGGTGTTTCCAGAATCTTGGTGGTAGATTCACAGGGCTAGAAAGTATGTCAAATTAAGCTTGGTGAGTTGCTGTACATCTACACGCGGAAGGAGGAGAGAGCAGAAATTGGCGGCCCATCTCACTGCTTAATGTTGACTACAAGAGTCTGTCCAAAGTCATAGCCAGTCGAGTCAAGTCTGCTCCGGAGTTGGTGATCCACCCTGATCAGACCTGTATTATACCCGGCAGGAAGATCTCCGATAGCCTCGCGCTACTCAGGGATACGATCGCCTATGTACGGGACAGGAGGGTGGACACCTGCCTCATCAGCCTGGACCAGGAGAAGGCTTTTGACAGGATATCGCACACCTACATGATGGACGTGCTTTCCAAAATGAGGTTTGGGGCGGGAATCTGCAATTGGATCAAACTGCTCTACACAAACATCAGTAGCGCAGTCTCAATCAATAGGTGGGAATCGGAAAGTTTCCCGATCCAATCTGGAGTCAGACAGGGCTGTCCTCTCTCCTTGGTCTTGTTTGTTTGCTGTATTGAACCCTTTGCTGAGTCTATTAGGAAGGATGCGAGCATAAGAAGGGTGACAATCCCAGGCAGTGGAGGCACTCAGGTTAAAACCTCCCTGTACATGGATGACGTCGCCGTCTTCTGCTCGGATCCGCTGTTTGTGCGCAGACTGTTGAACATCTGCGACCAGTTTGAACTGGCCTCGGGAGCCAAAGTTAACCATGGCAAGAGCGAGGCCATGTTCTTTGGGAACTGGGCTGACCGATCCAGAATAGTGTCACTACGTGCTGAGGTTCTATCTGTCCCCGGTGTTGTGAAGGATGGGCCTGGTCACATTGCCATGGAACGCTCCATCCAGTTCGACTGTGCCGTACCACCTATCCTTCGTGGAGCAGTTTCTGTGGGAAAACCCCTTTGACCACCGATCCATCAGGCAGTGGTCTGCATGGAATGTCCTTAAGGCCCTACGTGAAAAGGAGACAGTGGATCCTGTCGGATGGTTCCCCGAGCAGACCGCCAAAGTCATTTGGCGGAATGCCTCGTCACCAGAACTTTCAAACAAGCACCAAGATGTAGCTTGGCTGGTGGTGAGAAGACCCCTCCCCGTCAGATCCTTCCTGCACACCCGAAGTCTCACCCCCTCCGCACAATGCCCCCGCGGTGGCTGTGGTGGGGAAGAGACGGTCGCCCACCTCCTTCTGGAATGTGTCTTTGCAAAGCAGGTGTGGAAAGAGATGCAGTGGTTTTTGTCGAGGGTCATCCCAAACAGTTCTGTAACACAGGAGTCTGTGCTCTACGGGCTGTTCCCAGGGATGCACACCGAGACAAGCATCAACTGCTGCTGGAGGACTATCAGTTTGGTGAAAGACGCCCTTTGGTCTGCCCGAAACTTGCTGGTCTTCCAGCGCAGAGTTGTCCATGACAAAATGTTGCAGACTGGTACATTCCAAGGTCCAGGGCTACGTGCTGAGGGAAGCACTAAAGCTTGGGGCAGCCGCAGCAAAGGCTCAATGGGGAAAGACCACTGTGTAAGGTCCCCCCACCAAGCTGAACTGAGGGGCTGGATCCATGGGAAACCCCTCGAACTGTGGGGAAAATTTTGTGTGCTGTAAAATGTAAAAATGTATATGGCATGACAAATGAAATGGAAGGGTTGGGAGGCAACTCATGATTGTATTGAAGGAAACTGATCACCTTTGCACTTTGTATTTTTTGACTTGGTGCTGTCTGAAACTGTTTGGTAATGTATTTTTTACAGATTTTTATGAATAAAGTATATTTTGGAAATTAAAAAAAAGCATTCTGTAGATGCTAAATACTGCAACTGCAGTGCACCCATGGTGGAGAGAGTGAATATTGTAAGGTTGCCAATCAAGAACATTGTTGAGTTTGTTGCAGCCACACCCATTCAGACGAATGATGAGTAGTTCATGATACTCTTGACTTCAGCCTTGTAGATGGTGGACTTTTTGCTTTTATTCATTCAAGGAATGTGAGCATCACTGGCTAGGCCAGAATTTATTGCCCATCCCTAATTGCCCTTGAGAAGGTGGCAGCGAGCCGCCGCCTTGAACCGCTACAGTATTGTTAGGAGGGCTGTTCCAAGATTTTGACCGAGAGACAGTGAAGTGACTTTGAAGGATCAGCAGGTTATACATTACAGAGTATCCAGCATCTGCCCTGTTCTTGTAGCCAGGTTGTTGATGAAGTTGGTTCAGTTAAGCTTCGGGTCAGTGGTAATTTCTAAGATGTTGATGGTGAGGAACTTAGTGAGGGGTAATGATGGTGCTGCTGAAGATCAAGGAGCAGTGGTTGTGTTTTTCTTTATAAAACCAAAATACTGCAGATGCTGGAAATCTGAAACACAAACAAGAAATGCTGGAAATACTCAGCAGGTCTGGCAGCATCTGTGGAGAGAGAAGCAGAGTTAACGTTTCAGGTCAGTGACCTTTCATCAAAATTTTGTTTGTGTTTTTTCTTGTTGGGGATTATCATTGCCTGGCATGTATGTGGTTCAAATGTTACCTACCACTTGTCAGATAAAACATGGACGTTGTCTGGGTCCTGTTGTAGGCTGGCATGGGCTGCCTCATTATTGGAGTCGTTAGGAATGGAGAAGAACACCATAGAATTGTCAGCAAAATTCCCACAGAATTGAATATTTTGTAATCATTTTTAGTCAATATTCGCTACTATCTTGTGATTAGAGTTGTTTATCTCCTTGCAGCTAAGCAGAAAAGGGATAGTAGTTTCTTTTTCTGTAAATGATGCCCTGTGCTTGGCCAGTAGAAGGCACACTTGCTTCATAGTGACGTAGAGAATTATTTTACTATTTCTTCAACAAGTTGAGGTGACCTACCTAGCAGCCTGACTTAGGATTATTAAATTTTTTCCACTTTGATGGCTGGTGGATTGAAGCATACATGAGTGCTGGTGCTGAAACTTGTGACCATTGAAGGCTCAAAGTTATCATCCTGAGTAATACAGTTCTGAACTTTTAGAAACCAAAAATAAAATTATTCAAAACAACAATCAGCTGATGTGTGTAATTTTATTTGAGATTAAAATGTTTAACTCTTAATCGTTGAACTGAATATTAATTTCAGGTTTGATGAAGAGGCTGGATGAGGAAATCAAATTCAACACATATATGGTTTCAGACAAACTTCCCAAGGAACTGGAGAGTAAGAAGAAAACGGTTCATTACTTACAAAAAGTGGTAGCAGAACCTGCTATGGGACACTCTGACCTCAGTGAGCTTGAAGCTAAGGTGCAGTGATAAGACTATATTGCATTCTTTAGGATGTTGATCACAGTAAATATAGTGTGTGCGCGTGTATGTACAGTTTTCCTAGCTCTTTCCTAGATGAGATCACAATTATCGTGGCCCCCTACCTCAGATATGTTAATTCATCACAGACTCAGGAGACAATCGTTCTTGGTCTGTCAGTTGTAAAGAATAAAACATCATGATGATGAGGAAATGAGGATTGATGTCATCATATTCGCAGGAAAATAGTATTCTTAGGTCATTGCTGTTGTTGACAATTGTGATAGTTACTATGGCAGTTTTATTAATCATAGTAATATTGTTTTTCAGGGAAGGAGTAATGTAAGCAACTGTTTGTAGTTTCCCTGATGGCTTAGTGGTTAAATGCACTGCCCAATTTCATGCTAACCCATACAACCACAACTGATCTCTGCTGGATCAGTAACTGGGGCTTTCTGTTTGTCTTCAGCATCTATTGGTAGTGAAGGGAAAAACCTCCTAATCATTATCCAATAACTCTCAACTTTAAAAAAAAACACATTAGCTACTTTTCAGACTTTTGATTTAATGTCTGTATTTCATGCTGATTTCAGAATTGCTCCCTATAGTTATGAAAGTTACATACTGCAAATTCTGAAATCTAAAAAACATAATGGTTGGAAAAAGCAGGTCCATCAGCACATACCAGGACAAAAGGTATGTTAGTATTTTGGATTTGGAAACTTCATCAGAACTCTTCTGAAATTGTCTTTACCATTTCAGATGCTGATGGACCTGCTGTGTATATCCAGCACTTCTTGCCCATATAGTTCCATAATTATTCTTGCATGTATATCATCTGGTCCTTTCGTCTTAATGAGTGTCCAAATACCCCACCTTTTGAATGCTCATTTGATTATTAAGCTTCAGTTCTTTGCGTTTGCTCAATGTTCAACGACCAGAAATGGTCTGCATCATTTCTATGGTTAGTATTTTGAAAAAAAATCATTTCTGTCACATTTTTTCCCTTTTCTACTGTCACACCTCTGAACTTTTGAGGTGTTCTGTTTGTTCATAAAGTGCTTGTATATAGCACAGTATTACTTTACCATTTTAATGCTGTAATTTGCAGAGGAAAGGTCATATGGGCCAGGACTGGGGGGTGGCGCAGTGGTTAGCACCGCAGCCTCACAGCTCCAGTGACCCGGGTTCAGTTCTGGGTACTGTCTGTGTGGAGTTTTCAAGTTCTCCTTGTGACTGCGTGGGTTTCCGCCGGGTACTCCGGTTTCCTCCCACAGCCAAAGACTTGCAGGTTGATAGGTAAATTGGCCATTGTAAATTGCCCCTAGTGTAGGTAAGTGCTGGAGAATGGTGGGGATGTAGTAGGGAATATGGGATTAATGTAGGACTAGTATAAATGGGTCGTTGTTGGTCAGCACAGACTCGGTGGGCCAACGGGCCTGTTTCAGTGCTGTATCTCTCTCTCTCTATGACTGATACTAGTACAGTTATAATTCTTTATTGTCAACAAGTAAAAGATTAATACATAGGAAGTATTTAAGTGCCAGTTAACGGAACAGAGCAAGAATTGATTTTACCCACTCCACTCTATGTAGAATACAGTGACTCGTTCACCAATACTTTACTCTGGTCAAGTTACAGCTTCCTCACTTACCTTGACTCTACAATCTCCCGATGGACATAGTTCCTCAGTTTGACTGTATAACTATTCCTGCAAAAGTGGTTCTGCTATTAAAGCCTGAGAACAATGAAATGGTACTGCACTAATCAGATTTCAGCTCTCCAGCTTTTGAATCAATTTAACCAGTTGTTTCTTGCCTGGCATTTCAAAGGAGATGTGTGAAACCCATCCCAGCAGGTTAATTTGGTCTTGTTGCTGGTCTGTCTACCTTTCTTTGGCCTCCTTGTCTCGAGAGACAATGGGTAAGCGCCCGGAGTTGGTCAGTGGTTTGTGAAGTAGCGCCTGGAGTGGCTATAAAGGCCAATTCTAGAGTGACAGACTCTTCCACAGGCGCTGCAGATAAAATTGGTTGTCGGGGCTGTTACACGGTTCGCGCTCTCCTTGTGCTTCTGTCTTTTTTCCTGCCAACAGCTAAGTCTCTTCGACTCGCCACTCTTTAGCCCCGCCTTTATGGCTGTCCGCCAGCTCTGGCGATCACTGGCAACTGACTCCCACAACTTGTGGTCAGTGTCACAGGACTTCATGTCGCGTTTGCAGACGTCTTTGAAGCGGAGACATGGACGGCCGGTGGGTCTGATACCAGTGACGAGCTCGCTGTACAATGTGTCCTTGGGGATCCTGCCATCTTCCATGCGGCTCATATGGCCAAGCCATCTCAAGCGCTGCTGGCTCAGTAAGGTGTATATGCTGGGGATGTTGGCCGCCTCGAGGACATCTGTGTTGGAGATACGGTCCTGCCACCTAATGCCAAGGAGTCTCCGGAGGCAGCAAAGATGGAATGAATTGAGACGTCGCTCTTGGCTGACATACGTTGTCCAGGCCTTGCTGCCGTAGAGCAAGGTACTGAGGACGCAGGCTTGATACACTCGGACTTTTGTGTTCCGTGTCAGTGTCCTATTTTCCCACGCTCTCTTGGTCAGTCTGGACGTAGCAGTGGAAGCCTTTCCCATGCACTTGTTGATTTCTGTATCGAGAGACAGGTTACTGGTGATAGTTGAGCCTAGGTAGGTGAACTCTTGAACCACTTCCAGAACGTGGTCGCTGATATTGATGGATGGAGCATTTCTGATGTCCTGTCCCATGATGTTCGTTTTCTTGAGGCTGATGGTTAGGCCAAATTCATTGCAGGCAGCCGCAATCCTGTCAATGAGTCTCTGCAGGCACTCTTCAATGTGGGATGTTAATGCAGCATCGTCAGCAAAGAGGAGTTCCCTGAAGAGGACTTTCCGTACTTTGGTCTTCGCTCTTAGACGGGTAAGGTTGAACAACCTTGATTTTTGATCTTGTTGCTGGTCTGTCTACCAGTTTCTGCCCTTCCATTATTGTGGCCAATCTCTGATATTAACACCTCACCTTCCATATGCAATGTAGAATGGGACAAAACTGTCTGCTAGTTCCTGCTTTTCCATTGTCCCGACTAATTTTCAATATTAGCATATCCTTATTGGACAACACCTCAAGATGTGATTGATCTTGGATCAGAATTTATTTAGATTTAAACTTTATCACTTCAAATGATTCACAATGATTAATATGTCCAAGCAAACAATGTCTGTTTACTCCTATGTCCAATATTGTTACAAAGCTCAGCATTTTGAATAACAACAAAGCTTAAAGAAAATAGAAGGAAAGACTGTGATTTGCATAGTACTTAGTACTTTATGGTGTCATAGTTTCAAAATATGCATTTTAAAATGTGATTAATCTTTGTAAATTACATTTTTTTAAAACAGCATTATGTATAAATTAGGCTTTTAATTGTACCTGAAACTGCGCAGTACTTACAAAGTTGTAGTTTCTCTTTGTAGTCAAAATACATTCAATGTTTTAAGTACCATTATTTAATATATATGCATTATTTAAAATACCATATTCTTAGAAACAGATCATTATTTTGATATCACTGCTTTCAATTTTTAGATCCAGGAGATCAATACACAAATTAATGAACTAATTGAAAAGAGAATGATGAGAAATGATCCAATGGATGACAAGCTTTTCCTTTTTCGGCAACAGGTAAGGATAATGGAACCATTAATATAGAAGATGAATTCCAAACCATTCCATTTCTTAAAAAAAAAATACATATTTGTGTACATGAATTTTGTTCCAATTTTTTTTAAATGTGGCATGAAGCTTTGGCTGAATGGTTAGCGTCAGTTAGTTGTAAGATTGAAGCCTCGCTCCAGACACCCCTAGGGAGTGGGGCTGGAGCTCCAGCTATAAATTCTGAGTTGATACCCAGCAGTAGCACTCATGTCCAATGGGTATGTTGACACCCCTCATGCTTGGGTTATGCTATAGAGTCGTACAGCATAGAAACAGGCCCCTCGGCCCACCGTGTCCATGCCGACCATAATGCCTATCTATACTAATCCCACCTGCCTGCATTAATTCCATATCCCTCTATCCCTAAAACCCTACCACCACATAGAGCTAAACACCCTATTGACTAGTATAATCTGGTTATAGAAACTGCCAGGATGAAAGCTGGTAGTGGTAATGCGTCCTCTGATCTAGGTATGCACCCCCCCCGGCAGCCTAGAAACAATGTTTAATGGCATCTACCTCTCCTTCCCCGCCTGAAAGAAGTCCCATTAAGCTGTTCAAGTGGCATAATGCCATGGAGAAATCGGATACGAATTTTCCTTGTGATTCTTCACACACTTATTCCCTAATCTTAGCAAGTGCATCCTATAGGAGATAGAGAGTAGAAATTAAAACATTAGAAACCTGGTCCTACATGTGGATTGAAATAGGCATACCATATTCTCACATGCTGTAAAACATAGTAACTAAATTTGATGTGATCCAAAGATCATTTTTTTTACTACTATCCGACGGGTTGACATTTCAGTCCTGTTGACATTTACATTTGTGTTTCTGTAAGAAGCAATTGCCGGTGACAACATAAATTTGAAAGCATCTTTTATGTAATCAATGCAATGGATCAGTTGTACTGTTTTTTGAGCTAATCTGATAGGAGAGGAGGAGGAGTGGGGGAAGAGGGTATGTGTAGGAGAAGGGAGGACATGAAGAGGAAAGGAGAAGGGAAGGAGAGTTTTTATTTTTACCCTTTTCTTTCGGAGCTCATGACACTATTCTGTTAGACTTCTGTCAAACCTGGGTGCTTTGTAGTTTCAAACACCTTTTCCATTTATTTGCATCTGCCAAACGACTAATAAATTACTAGTGAAGCCATTCTATGAACAGACAGATTTCTGCAGTGCTAAGGAAAAGGTGGTAACTTCACCTTGAAGTGGTGACCCTTGACAAATACAAAGAATTTGAACTTTGACCAAACTTTATAAACACTTACTCCATGTTAATTTTAAAAATCAGAGTATTTTCTTTCTCTTTTCTACGTTATCAGTACCTTGCCCAAATTGCTGTTTATCATGTGAAAAGCTGGATCATGACAATTGGTGAGGTAGTCCCACTTTTTGCTCAGTAATATCTACTAATGAGAAAAGAAAATAATAATTTGAGACTGCAAACTACACAAAATATTCTGCAAAAATTTCACAAAGGTTACTTCATTTCTTCAATTTAAAGATATTCAAATCATGAATAAAAGTCAAAACTGTATCAAGTAACTTCATTCCACACACATTTGTTTCTAAATATTCAATTAAAATTTTGAAAGTTTCACTCTAGTAAATTCGGTATCAGTTGTTCATCACAGCAGATAGGAAAGCATGATTTTATCGGTCATTTAATGTTGAGTTATATCACAAAGAAAATTTGTAATTATGGCTACCTGCATTTGAAGGTCATCCTGATCTTCAATTCTTTACTCAAAAATACATTTTCTGCTGCCTTATTTGGATATTTGTAAACTATTCATACAAAGAGTAGGTAACAGTATTCATTTTCTTATAACCCAATATTTTTAGAACCATAGAATGGTATAACACAGAAGGGAACCATTCAGCCCATCGTGTCTCTTTGGTGGAGCGATCCAATTAATCCCATTCTCCTGCTCTTTTCCCCATAGCCCTGTAAATATTTTCCCTTCAAGTATTTATCTAATTCTCTTTTGAACATTATTAATGAATCTGCTTCCACCACCCTTTCAGGGATGAGGGCCTGGAAAACTGGGGCTGTTTTGTTTTATTTGCTTTGTGGGATGTGGACGTCACTGACTTGGCCAGCATTTATTGCCCATCCCTAACTTGCCCTTTGAACTGAGTGACTTCCGAGGCCATTTCAGAGTAAAGGTCTACTACCTGACCCGAACCCGACGGGACCCAACGACGTGTCTGGTTCGGGTTGGGTCTGGCCACCTTTCCGGGTTCGGGCTCGGGTCGTGTCCGGGTCGGACACACGCAGCAAGTTAAGTGTTAAAAGTTAAAAACTTACCTGAGCCACGAGTTCGGGACGTCAAGCAGGGAAACTCTGAGTCTACACGGTGAGTATCTGAACGTCTCTATGATGTCATCACGCTCATGCTGCAGCTTCCATCAGATTGGGAGTCGGAAGGTAAGTGAAGGGAACATTGTGGTGGTCGGGTTGGGCTCAGGGGAAAATGGAGAGACTCGAGCCGGGGCCGGCTTGGATCCCATGTGGTTATGTAGGGTTCAGGTCAGGTTTTTTTATGTCACTTGAGCAGGCCTTTATTTCAGAGGACATTTTAAGAGTCAACCACATTGCTGTGGATCTGGAATCACAAGTAGGCCAGACCAGATAAGGACAGCAGATTTCCTTCCCTAAAGGACATTAGTGAACCAGATGATTTTTTATGACAATCGGTGATAGTTTCATGAAACCATTATGGAGACTAGCTTTCAATTCCAGATATTTTTTATTGATTACTAAAAATCCCAAAAGTAAAGGCAAAGGAAGTTCAGGATTGTATAAGATTAAAATAAAAGGCCTATAAAGTTGCCAGAAATAGTAGTAAATCTGAGGATTAGGAGGATTTTAGAGTACAGCAAAGGAGGACCAAGAAACTGACAAAGGAGAATAGAATAGGAATGTAAACTAGCAAAAAACGTAAAAATGGATTGTAAAAGCTTCTATAGGTACGTAAAAAGGAAACGTTTGGCTGAGACAAATGTGGGTCCATTACAGGCAAAGTCAGGAGAATTTATGATGGGGAACAGAGAAGCTAAATGATTACTTTGTGTCTGTCTTCACTGAGGAAGATACAAGAAATCTCCCAGAATTAGAGATCCGCGGGACCAGGAAGAATGAGGAATTGAAGGAAATTATTTTTGGTATTAGTAAGAAGGTTGTATTTGAGATATTAATGGGGCTGACGGTTTATAAGTTCCCAAGACCTGATATTCTACATCCCAGAGTGTTGAAAGAGGTAGCTATGGAGATAGTGGTTGAATTGGTGATCATATTCCAAAATTCTATAGATTCTGGAACGGTTCCTGTGGATTGGAAGGTAGTAAATGTCACCTCACTTTAAGAAGGGGAGGACAGCGAAAACGCGGATCTACATACCTGTTAGCCTTACATCAGTAGTAGGGAAAATGTTAGAATCTATTCTAAAGGATGTGATAAATGGACATTTGGATAATAATGATTGGGCATAGTCAACTTGGATTTATGAACGGGAAATCATGTTTGAGGAACCTGTTGGAGTTTTTTGAGGATGTTACTAACAGAATTGATAAAGAGGAGTCAGTGGACATAGTATACTTGGATTTTCAGAAGGCTTTTGATAAAGTCCCCCACACGAGGTTGGTTAGCAAAATTAAAGCACATGAGATAGGAGGTAATATACTGGCATGGATTATTAAGGATTGGTTGACAGACAGAAAACAGAGAGTAGGAATAAATAGGTCATTCTCGTGTTGGCAGGCTGTTACTAGTGGGGTACAGGAAGAATCAGTACTTGGGCCCCAGCTGTTCACAAAATATATCAATGATCTAGATGTGGGGACCAAATGTAATATTTCCAACTTCGCAGATGTCGCAAAACTAGATGGGAATGTGTGTTGTGAGGAAGACGGAAAGCAGCTTCAAGGGGATTTGGACAGACTTAGTGAGTGGGCAAGAACGTGGCAGATGGAATATAATGTGGGAAAATGTGAGGTTATCCATTTTGATAGGAGCAATAGATGTGCAGAGTATTTCCTAAATGGTAAGAGATTAGAAAGTGCAGATGTACAAAGGGACCTGGGTATCCTCATCAATAAGTCACTGAAAGCTAACATGCAGGTGCAGCAAGCAACTGGGAAGGCTAATGGTATGTTAGCCTTTATCGCAAGAGGATTTGAGTACAGGAGTAGTAAAGTCTTGCTTCAATTGTATAGAACCTTGGTTAGACTGCACCTGGAGTACTGTGTGCAGTTTTGGTCCCCTTACCTTAGGAAGGATATTATTGCTATAGAGGGAGTGCAACGAAGGTTCTCTAGAGTTTCGAAGAATGAGAGTCCATTATCAAAGATTTTATAGCAGAGCACTTGGAGAATAGTGGTAGAATCGGGCAGAGTCAGCATGGGTTTACGAAAGGGAAATTATGCTTGACAAATCTACTAGAATTCTTTGAGGATGCAACTAGTAGAGTTGATGAGGGGGAGCCAGTGGATGTGATTTATTTGGACTTTCAGAAGGCTTTCGACAAAGTCCCACATAAGAGATTAGCATGTAAAATTAAAGCGAATGGGATTGGGGGTAGTGTATTGCGATGGATAGAAAATTGGTTGGCAGACAGGAAACAAAGAGTACGGAAAAATGGGTATTTTTCCGAATGGCAGGCAGTGACTAGTGGGGTACCGCAGGGATCGGTGCTAGGACCCCAGCTATTCACAGTATATATTAATGATTTAGATGAGGGAACTAAATGTAATATCTCCAAATTTGCAGATGAGACTAAACTGGGTGGGAGGGTGAGTTGTCAGGAGGATGCAGGGAGGCTTCAGGGTGATTTGGACAAGTTGAGTGAGTGGGCTAATGCATGGCAGCTGCAGTACAATGTGGATAAATGTGAGGTTATCCACTTTGGTCGCAAAAACAGGAAGGCAGATTATTATCTGAAGGCTATGATCTGAGAGAGGGGAATATGCAGCGAGACCTGGGTGTTGTCGTACACCAGTTGCTGAAGGTAAGCATGCAGGTGCAACAGGGGATAAAAAAGGCAAATGGTATGTTGGCCTTCAGAGCAAGAGGATTCGAGTACAGGAGCAGGGATGTCTTGCTGCTATTATACAGGCCTTGGTGAGGCCACACCTGGAATATTGTGTGCAGTTTTGGTCTCCTTATCTGAGGAAGGATCTTCTTACTATAGAGGGAGTGCAGCGAAGGTTTACCAGACTGATTCCTGGGATGGCGGAACTGACGTATGAGGATAGATTGAGTTGGTTAGGATTATATTTGCTGGAGTTCAGAAGAGTGAGGGGAAATCTCATAGAAACCTATAAAATTCTAACAGGACTTGACAGGGTAGATGCAGGAAGGATGTTCCCGATGGTGGGGGAGTCCAGAACCAGGGGTCATAGTCTCAGGATAGAGAGTGGTGAGCCTGTGGAATTTGCTACCACAGAAAGCAGTTCGGGTCAAAACATTGTATGTTTTCAAGAAGGTGTTAGATATAGCTCTTGGGTCTAAAGGGTTCAAAGGGTATGGGGCGAAAGCGGGAACAGGTCACTGAGTTGGATGATCAACCATGATCAAAATGAATGGCAGAGCAGGCTTGAAGGGCCAAATGGCCTACTCCTGCTCCTATTTTCTATGTTTCTGTGAGGGGTGATCTCATTGAAATGTACAAAATACTTAAAGGGAGAGACAGGGTTTATGCAGGTAGGATGTTTCCCCCAGTTAGGGAGTCCAGAACCAGGGGCCACAATTTCAAAATAAGGGGGAAGCCACTTAGGACAGAGATGAGGAGAAATTTCTTTACTCACAGAGTTGTGAACCTTTGGAATTCTCTACCCCAGAGGGCTGTGGAAGCTCAGTCATTGAGTATGTTTAAAGCAGAGACTGACAGATTTCGAAATACCAATGACAAAAAGGGATATGAGAATACTGTGGGGAAAAGGCAGTAGATGATCAGCCATGATTGTATTGAATGGCGGAACAGGCTCGATGGGGTGAATGGCCAATCCTCCTCCTATGTTCCTATGATTGAATTTAAATTCCACCAGCTGCCATGGTGGGATTTGAACTCATGTCCGCAGGGCATTAGCCAGGGCTTCTGAATTACTAGTCCAGTGACATTGCCACTAAGCCACCATCTCCCCTTCTCAAAACAGAGAAGGCTTAGAGGAGAGGTGTTCAAAATCATGAATGATTTTAATAGAGTAAATAACAACTCGCTATGTAAAAAAAAAATGTTTTCTCATATCACCTCTGGTTCTTTTGGCAATCACTATGTGTTCTCTGTTTACTGACCCTTCTGCCAATGGAAACAGTTTCTCTTCATTTGCTCTATCAAAGACATTCATGATTTTGAAGACCTCTATCAAATCTCCTCTTAACCTTCACTGCTGTAAGGAAAGCAACCTTCATAGAGTTTTTTGTATTTATCTGCCACACCCCAATTATCACAGTTCAAAGTGTCACACTATGTTTCAGATCTAAACCATCTTAAAAGAAAGAAGAAGCCAGCTGTTGCTGTAAGTGTTAAATATGCAAGTGTTTGCAACTGGCTTGTGATGACTTCATGTTTACAGTTACCTGGATTTTCCTATTGAGACCACTTTCATTCAGAAAGTTCTTGAGCAATGGTCTTTAAAGGGCAGGTCAGATTATCAGCTAAACATCATATCCATGCTCCAGGTTCCAGAGTAGCCAGATGCAATCTCATAGGAGAGTTACTAATAAGCTTAAAATTATGTCCATGAAGAAATAGTTAAATTAAGAACAGAACGTTTATAAAAGTTGTTCTCCTGACTAAAGCAAATGGCAAAAATATATATTTGTTACCAGTAACCAACAACGTTCAAAGTAACATTTTAATTTTCACCCAGGCATCTATTATTTCCCGAAAAAAAGAAGCTAAGGCTGAAGAGTTACAGGAAGGAAGAGAGGAGCTGTTGAGCATGGAGAAAGAACTGGCACAAAAAGCAAGTCAGGCTCGTGATTTTGATGGCACAGAAGTTCTAAAAGGTGATGAGGTAAGATAATTGAAAAAAGTAACCATTGCTCTCAATGTGGTGAAGGTCCTCCCACAATGTTAAGTTGGGAGTTCCAGGATTTTACCCAGTTGCAGTGAAAGAATGATGATGTATGTCCAAGTCAGGATGGTGTGTGATGTGGGAGGGAATCTGAGTGTTAATGCTTTGCTTCTTTACTGGGTAAGTCTTGTTTGGTAATAAACTGATAATTTTGTTGTTTATTAAAGAAACCTGGTTGGTGTATTTTATTCTGGGATAAAGAGTAGAGTATATGATTGACCGAATCGGTAACTGGGTAAACATTTTAAAAATATATGTTGTGACCTGCGGAGAATTGGGACGAGGAAAGACAGTGCACTGCTCCCATCTCGGTCATAACAGACCATATCTGGAGTACTGCATACAGTTTTGGTCTCCTTACTTAAGAAAGGATATAATTACATTAGAAGCAGTTCAGAGAAGGATCACTCGACTGATTCCTGGGATGAAGGGGTTATTTTTTGAGGAAAGGTTGGACAGGTTGGGCCTGTATCCATTAGAGTTTAGAAGAATGAGAGGTGATCTTATTGAAACATATAAGATCCTGAGGGGACTTGACAGGGTGGATGCTGAGAGGATGTTTCCCCTTATGGGAGAGACTGGAACTAGGATCACAGTTTAAAAATTAGAGGTCTCCCGTTATAGACAGAGATGAGGAAAACTTTTTTCTCTCAGAGGGTTGTTTGTCTGTGGAATTCTCTTCCCCACAGAGCAGTGGAGGCTGGGTCATTGAATATTTTTAAGGCTGAGTTAGATTCTTGATAGACAGGGGAGTCAAAGATTATAGCAGGTAAACAGTAAAGTAGAGTTGAGGCCACAATCAAATCAGCCATGATCTTATCAAATGGCAGAGCAGGCTCGGGGGGCCAAATGTCCTACTCCTGCTCCTAATTCATATGTTCATCCATTTAGCACTTCTGGCTGAAGATGGTTCCCGATGCTTCGGCCTTTGTCTTTTGCACATGTACTGAGGTCTGTCATCATTGAGGGTAGGGATATTCATGAAGCCTCTTCATCCTCCTGTTCGTTGCTTAATTATCCACCATTCATTTTTTTTTAGAAATACAGCACTGAAACAGGCCCTTCGGGCCACCGAGTCTGTGCCAACCAACAACCACCCAGTATACTAATCCTACATTAATCCCATATTCCCTACTACATCCCCACCATTTTACTACCACCTACCTACACTAGGGGCAATTTATAATGGCCAATTTACCTATCAACTTGCAAGTCTTTGGCTGTGGGAGGAAACCAGAGCACCCGGCGGAAACCCACGCAGTCACAGGGAGAACTTGCAAACTCTGCACAGGCAGTACCCAGAACTGAACCCGGGTCACTGGAGCTGTGAGGCTGCAGTGCTAACCACTGCGCCACTGTGCCGCCCAATGACTGGATGTCGCAGGGTTGCGTGGCTTTGATCAGATGCCTTGGTTGTTGGATTTAATGACCAAAAATGCAGTTTTATAAACCCGACCTGCATTGATTCAGAGTCTCCACTTCTCGCCCACTCGGCACTCCAAGCTCTTTGATAACATCGATAACTTCAAATTGTTAATTAGGACTTTGCAATCGACCATTCTCTGAGCTTTTAGCACACTTTTTAAATCCTCTCCTCCTGCTGTTTCTCTCCGAATCTCCAAGCTTTTGGCACGCTTTTTAAATCCTCTCCTTTCCCACAGCTTCTCTCTGAATCTCTGAGCTTTTGGGGCGCTTTTTAAATCCTGTCCTCTTGCTAAATTTGCTGATGACACAAAGATTGGTAGGAAAGTAAGTTGTGAAGAGGACATAAGGAGGTTGCAAAGGGATATATATATAGGTTATGCGAATGGGCAAAGATCTGGCAAATGGAGTAAAATGTGGGAAAATGTGAAATTGTCCATTTTGGCAGGAAGAATAAAAAAGCATATTATCTAAATGGTGAGAGATATCCCTCTGAGATGCAGAGGGATATGGATGTCCTAGACCCACCGGCTGTCCTTGTCTCCGCTTTAAAGATGTCTGCAAACACGACATGAAGTCCTGTGACATTGATCACAAGTCGTGGGAGTCAGTTACCAGCGATCGCCAGAGCTGGCGGGCAACCATAAAGGCGGGGCGAGTCGAAGAGACTTAGCAGTTGGCAGGAAAAAAGTCAGAAACGCAAGGAGAGAGCCAACTGTGTAACAGCCCTGTCAACCAATTTTATCTGCAGCACCTGTGGAAGAGTCTGCCACTCTAGAATTGGCATTTATAGCCACTCCAGGCGCTGCTTCACAAACCACTGACTACCTCCAGGTGCTTACCCATTGTCTCTCGAGACTAGGAGGTCAAAGAAAAAAAGAGCATGAATTGCAAAAGGTTAGTATGCTGGTTCAGCAAGTAATTGGGAAAGCCTCACAGCTCCAGGGACCCAGGTTCGATTCTGGGTACTGCCTGTGTGGAGTTTGCAAGTTCTCCCTGTGACCGCGTGGGTTTTCGCCGGGTGCTCCGGTTTCCTCCCACAGCCAAAGACTTGCAAGTTGATAGGTAAATTGGCCATTATAAATTGTTCCTAGTGTAGGTCGGTGGTAGGGAATATGGGATTACTGTAGGGTTAGTATAAATGGGTGATTGTTGGTTGGCACAGACTCGGTGGGCCGAAGGGCCTGTTTCAGTGCTGTATCTCGCAATAAACAATAACATTTTATTTAGAGGGGAATTGAATACAAAAGTAGGGAGGTTATGCTTCATTTATACAGGGCATTGGTGAGACCACAGCTGGAGTACTGTGTACAGTATTGGTCTCCTTATTTAAGGAAGGATGTAATTGTGTTGGAAGCAATTCAGAGAAGGTTTACTAGACTTGATACCTGCAATGGGCAGGTTGCCTTATGTGGAAAGTTTGGACAGGCCAGGCTAATATCCGCTGGAGTTTAGAAGAGTAAGAGGTGACTTGATTGAAGCATATAAGATCCTGATGGGTCTTGACAGGGTGGATGTGGAAAGGATGTTTCCTCTTGTGGGAGAATCTAGAAGTAGGGGTCACTATTTAAAAATAAGGGGTCGCCCATTTAAGACAGAGATGAGGAGAAATTTTTTCTGAGGGTCGTGGATCTTTGGAACTCGCATCCTCAAAAGGCAGTGGAAGCAGAGTCTTTGAATATTTTTAAGGCAGAGGCAGATAGATTCTTGATGAGCAAAGGGGTGAAAGGTTATTAGGGGTAGGCGGGAATGTGGAGTCGAGGTTATAATTGGATCAGCCATGATCTTATTGAATGGCAGAGCAGGCTCGAGGGGCGGAGTGGCCTACTCCTACTCCTAATTCGTATGTTCATTCTCCAATCTGAACAAGATCCATTACTGCTAAGTTTTCTCTGTGAATCAACTTTCCATTTAGGCTTCATACAACACACCCGAATCTTTATAGTGAGCCTTCTGTTAAATACATTAATGAATATCTTAAAATCCATATAAGCTGTATCCTTTTATCTTGCACATAGTATGGCAAATACTGTTTCCTCCTTCTGAATTTGAATTCATTGCCTCCTGTCAACTGGTATACTGTAAGCAACTGCTACTCCTGAGTGGCATGTGCTTGTGTGAGCAATGTTGTATTACTCTGACATTGTTTTAAACCAGTTTCATCTTGGTCTAAAAACACCACAAGCCAATAATGTTGTTAGCCATGGAGAATTGCATGGATAGTATATTTATAGCCTTTATAGACTTCTTTAAGTCTCCATTATGCTGAGTGAACTGAACGTTTGTGGCTATTGCACAGTAAGTATAACACGGGTATAATTACTACCGATTTTCAAAGAGAATTTCTGTAGGTGGCAGTTCTAACAGCAAGTGGAAATTCTAGCTTATGGTATAAATGCTATTTTCTTTCCAAATGGGGTGAAGTAAAGTTGCACACTTATTGTGTAGTCTGAGTCAGTCAGAGGTAGTGGGGGGGTGGTGCATGGGGGATGCCGGTAACCTACTAAGTATGTAGTGTCCCAGCTCTGGTTACCAAACTATGATTATCATTTGTGGCTTGCCAAAAAACAGGTGGTGTTGAGCTATGACAAATACATCACACATGTTACATTCTTTTCACAATGAATAAGACCCATAGATCAACATTCAAAATTCAGTGATTTTATTTGTTCATAGATCTACAAAATCAGAATTTTCCAAGTAACTTTTTGAATAGTTTTTTTAAGTTATGCTGCTGGTACTAGTATTGCAATTGGTTACTATTTTCCTTTTCCTTTTATGCTTAACAATGACATTTTAAATGTGTTTCAGACGATGATGATAACAGCAACTTATATTTGTTTAGCGCCTTTAATATCATAAAACATCCCAAGGAGTTTCACAGGAGCATTATAAAACAAAATATGACACCAAGCCACATAAAGAGATATTGGGTTAGACGATCAAAAGCTTGGTCAAAGAGGTAGGTTTTAAAAAGTGTCTTAAAGGAGGAAAACGAGGTAGAGAGGCAGACAGGTGTATGGAGGGAGTTCCAGAGCTTAGGGCCTAGGCAGCTGAAGGCATGGCCACCAACGGAGCGACTAAAATTGGGGGTGCACAAGAGTCCAGAATTAGATGAGCTCAGATATCTCAGGTGTTTGTGGGGCTGCAGGAGGTTACAGAGATAGGGAGCTACGAGGCCATGGGAGGATCTGAAAACAGGACGGGAATTTTAAAATCAAGACATTGCTTGACCAAGATCCAGTGTAAGTCAGCGAGTACAAGGAGTGATGGGTAAATGGGGCTTGGTGTGAGATCAAAACACGGGCAGCAAAGTTTCAGATGACCTCAAGTTTATGGAGAGTAGAATGTGGGAGACCAGTCAGGGATGCTTTGGAATAGTCAAGTCTCGCGGTAACAAAGGCATGAACGAGGGTTTCAGCAGCAACTGAACTGAGACAGAGGCGAAGTCAGGTATAATGTTACAGAAATGGAAGTAGGTGGTCTTGGTGATGGCGCAAATATGTGGTCAAAAGCTCATCTCGGGGTCATATTTGATCCGAAGACAGTGAACAGGTTGGTTTAGTCTCGGACTGTTGACAGAGAGAAGGATGGAGTCAGTACCTAGGGATCAGAGTTTGGAGTGAGAACTAAAAACAATGGCTTCAGTCTTCCCAATATTTAATTGAAGGAAATTTCTGATCATCCAGTAGTGGATGTCGGTAAGCATTCTGATAATTTGGAGTGGTCAGGAGTCGAGAGAGGTGGTGGTGAGGTAGAGCTGGGTATCGTCAGCATTCATGTGCAAGCTAACTCTGTACTTTCGAATGATGTTGCCGAGGGGCATCATGTAGATGAGAAAAAGGAGGGGGCCAAGGATAGGTCCTTTGGGGACACCAGAGGTAACAGTGCAGAAATGGGAAGAGAATACATTGCAACAATTAGCTAGATAAGAATGGAACCAGGTGAGAGCAGTCCCACCGAGCTAGACGACGGTGGGGAGGTGTTGGAGGAGGATGGTGTGGTCATTCATGTCAAAGGCTGCAGACAGGTTGAGAAGGATGAGGAGGGAAAGTTTACTTTTGTCACAGTCATATAGGATGTCATTTGTGACTTTGGTAAGAGCTGTTTCAGTACAGTACTATGGTAGGGCGGAAACCTGATTGAAGGGTTTCAAACATGGAGTTCCTGGAAGATAGACACGGATTTGGGAGGTGACAACACGTTCAAGGACTTTGGAGAGGAAAGTGGGATTGGAGATGGGGCAGTAGTTTGAAGGACAGTGAGGTCAAGGGTTTTTTTGAGGAGAGGGACATTTACAGCAGATTTAAAGGAGAGAGGGGCAACACCTGAAGAGAGAGAACCATTAAAATATCAGCCAACATGGGGACCGGAGGGGAAACTGGGTAGTCAGTAGTTTAGTGGGAACAGGGCTGAGGAAGCAGGAGGTGGGTCTCATGGACAAGATGAGCTCAGAGAGGACATGAGCAGGGATGGGAGAGAAACTAGTGAAAAATGGGAGTTCACAGCTATGGCAGCGGGGACTTTTAGAGGAAGTTTGGCCCTATGGGCTGGTGGAAGTGAGGGCGCAGCTGATCAGATGGTCTCGATCTTGGTGACAAAGAAGTCCATGAGCTCCTCGCACATATTGTTGGAAATGAGGGTGGAGGAGACAGGGAAAAGGGATTTAAGGAAATGGTTTGCAGTAGAGAAAAGAAGCTGGGGAATGTCGTTGCATTTATGTGGTGCAGCCAGATCTGGCAATGGATGGCTTAATCAGTTGCCTGCTATATCCTTTCACGTCTGTGTCCTTAGACTTAAGGGGGCGGAGATGAGGGCCATACCAAATGGACAGGCCAGGGTGAGAGAGAATAATGGTCTTATTGGCATCAGGGGCATCAAAGGTGAGAGTGTGGTTGAGCAAATCAGTAGCTGCAGAAATGTTGTAGTGAACAGAGGGCCAGAGGCTAGAAGGTTGGTATTTTGAAAGTGCATTTGTAAGTGAATTGGTGGATAGTTTTTTCCATGGGTGGATACAACAGGAAGTAGGATTGGGGTGGGGGTGGAGAGTGATACAAGGAAGTGATCAGAGATGGCCTTATCTGTGATTTATATGATGGGACTAGCAAGACTATTGGAGATGGCAAGTTGAAAGGAGTGGCTGTAATTATGGGTTGGGGAGTTTGCATGGAGGGAGAGATTTAGGAAGGATAAGAGGGCAATGAACTCAGAGGAGCGAGAGCATGTTGAGTTGCAGTGGAAGTTGAAATCACAGAGAATAAGAAATGATTCAACGTAGAGGCTGTGGAAGGAAAGCAGTGAAGATAACTTGAGAACATTTTTATCATACTTGCGAGGGCGATAGAGAATCATGATTTTCAATGAGAGGTGAGAGGGGTGGAATAAGATGTGATGCTCAAAGGAGAAAGTGCCAGAGGAGTACAGGGTCAGGCCAAGGTGTGTTTTGGTGACGAGTGTCACACTGCCACCACAATGGTCTTGTATAGCAAGGCGGGGAGGCTTCATTCAAGGGAAAGGTGTCATCACCCCTCAGCCAGGTTTCTGTTAAGACCATGTTGTCGATGCAATCATCCACAATATGTTCATAGATGTCAAGTGCCTTGTTCACAAGTGAACGGATATTCAGGGTGATGTGTAGAGGGGTGGTGAGAGCAGAGTCCACAGGGTCAGCAGTGACTCGTAATGAGCCAGCACCGAGTGCCTCGATGAGCCCTTCATAGGATGCCGAGAGAGGCACAAAGGAAAGCTATAGGCTTATCAAAGTGGGTGTTAAGTCTGTGACGGCGGAAAGAGAGTAGGAAGGTCGAGGAGTACTGAAAGTTTGATAGAGGGAATTGGGAGGGAAGAGCACTTGAGAGCAGTCAAGTGAAAGAAAGCATGACAATAGAAAAGAGGGATAAAATGAAAAGAAGTTTTTTTTTAAAAAAAAGAAAAAGTGGAAATAGTGATGGGCTTAGGGTCAGAGAAGCAGCCAAAATGTGCATACAAATGGACTTGGGAAAAGCTAAAGTTACAGAGACTTGGTTACATAGGTTTTCTATGTATCAGAATTTCTAATAGTAGACTGGAAATGGGAAATAGATAGGAGATGATAGGAAGGAGTCCAGATTCAAGGTCAGAGGTCCCGTGGTGGGCTAACGGTGACGTAGGTAGGGTGGAGCATCGACGAACTGTTATCCAAGTTTGGAGTCAGTTGTAGCAAGTAAAGTCATAGAGCGATTCCAAAAGCTATTTGAGGACCATCCCCTTTACAGACATGTAAACTGCAGACATTCTAACTTTATATATCTATGCGCATTCATAAAATAATATGCAAAGCATTCATGTAAAACTTTGAAAGGTTAAATTTATTGCCTGAACCACCATAGATGAAGCAAAGTATAATCTTTTAGCAATTTGGAAATTGCCTGTGTTGCCTCAGCTTTATTTATTTTTAACCTAAAGCAATTATGTCGCATTAGATTCAACTTATTGGGGGCTAACTCCCAAGGCTTAATGCAGCATTTTTTTTCAACATGAGGTTAGCAGCCTGGATCCCATTTAAGCAATTGTAATTTGGAGTAAAGGTGTGTTTGGGTCTGCAAATGAAACCCAACCCAAGCCCGACAGAACCACATTCGACCCGGCCCGGGTCTTTTCATTTTTTCCTGCAACCCGACCACCGGAATAAAGTTGATTATATTAAAAAGGTTGTGCTCTACCTTTGATGGAATTGCTCACTGCAGACTAGTGCTGAGTTTTTCCTGCCTTGACGTCTTGGCTGTCACTGTGTCCGAGCCGGCCCGAGCCTGAACGCTAGACCCAGAAGAGCAACCCGACCGGAACCTGACGCATGTCGGATCCCATTGGGTTGGGGTCAGGTAGCCATGCTCTAATTCGGAGTGTTAATAAATAAATAATATAGTTATGTAAAATCTCAAGTGTTTCATGCTCTTGTGAGAAGATTACTCTCTTTTGACACCTGAGGAGGTAGGTCTTGTTCGATCGCATTTATGTAGTGAGGGGCTTAACTAAGGCCGATGCATGGGAGCTCCCATATCCAAAAGTTAGCATTACACTCAGCATTGTAACTTTGACAGCACAGCAGACTGAACCGCCAACCCCCCCTCCCCCAACCCCCCCTCCCCCAACCAATCATCTCGTAGACTTAAGGCAGGTGGCAGAAAAAAAATTGCTTGCTCTCTCTCTCACTCACACACACACTTCAATGGCATTGCACATGGTAAGTCAGAGAATATGATCTGTTTCTTAACTGTCATGTTTTTGTTGATTCCCTGTCTTCTGCTTCTCTCTCCACAATATTTTTATGCTTATCTCTTTATACTCTTCTTTCTATGGCTTTTTCTCATTTTCTTTCAGTTGGTAGCTGGGTGGCATGGTAGAGAAAAGTGACAGAGGACTGCAGGCTGAAATTTCCAGTTAAGATAATGGGGAAGTTATGCCTTGCAACCATCTATAGCTCACTTCTTATCCTCACCCCGCCCCCACCCCCTTTCACTTCTGCTTTGTTCACCCAGTGCACGTGCCTTTCCTTCCTACTACCCCTCATCCTGGTCAGGATGAGGAAAGACACTCTCCCTGGTGTCTTTTTTTTCTCCTATCTCTCCCTCCAAGGATGTCAGTGACTGGTGTATTTACATTTTGAGGATATCTACAAATATAGGCTGATAGGTTCTGTGTCTAATTCAAAATTCAACTTGTTTTACTTTCAAAATTAATGTCCAGTTAAGATGAGGAATGTATCCTGGGAATTTGGATACACTGCATATGTTCAGATGTACAATGTGCATACTTCTAGCAATTTCACATGTTTGGGTCACAATATGCCCAAACAGCTTGTGAAAAAGCTAAATTCTTCAATTAAAAGCCTTAATGAAGATATTTAATAGCACAAAACACACCAGTGAATAAATGTAATCATCTAGTTGCGAAAAGTCTATTTTCTTTTCAAATCTCATTATTTTTATTTAAAATTGTACTTTGGGTATTAGAAATTGCAGTTACAAGGAAAAAGATTGTGGATGAAGATATTTTCAGAAAGCATTTATAATTTGTTACATGCTGGAATGCTTCCAAGTTAGTGTTATTTAATTTTGGAATTCCCGTTAGGTTACAGGGAAACATTGTAGTTAATTATAAGCAGGTTAGAGAACACATTTTAACATTGAAATTCCAGTGGGAAACGCTTACATAAAATAACACATGATTTATGTAAGAATTTTGATATAGTAAACTAGCATGTGTTTGAAAGTGTGTTGAAGGTATTCTAATAATGGGATATTATGCCAAGTATAGTCATACTAGGAACACTGACGTCTTGCATTTTGGGGTATCCCTGAGTTGAGGGGAAGGGGGCCTAGAATCTGCCAGTATTTGGAAGGGGTCTAAGGATCCTGCACTATTCTGGGGGGAATGGGGTGGGATTTCAGAATCTGGGATCATTCAGAGAGGGATCCTGGAATATGTTGCATTGGGAAGGGAGATCTCACTGTATGAGAATATTGGGGTGGTTCTGTGATCTGGAAGCACTGGGAATATATGCGAGAGATTTGGGGGCACTGATGGAGTGACTCAACCTGGAGAGCTGAAGGGGTCCTGGACTCAATAGGACTATGGCGGGGTTTGCAGCGTAGATCATCATTACCCCATTTCAGCCTTCCTTCAAGGTGTTATCTCCCAAAGCCTTGCCTATCTTTCCCGCAACTGCATTATTGCATCTCTCTAATTAGGTTTCTGACACTGCCCCATTACTGAATGGCCCTAACCAAAGTCACAAATGTCATCCTCTGTGAATATGACTGTGTTTTATTAACCCTCCTGAAAAGCTCTGCAGCCTTTGACATGTCCAACCCTACCATCCTCCACCAATGCCTTTTCTCCCTTATCCAAGTTGGTAGGAATTCCCTCACTTGGTGACATACTTACCTATCCATTGATAGCCAGAGCATCTGTAGCGATGGCTTTCTTTTCTCCTTGACATTGTTGTCTCTGAAATCCTCCAAGGATTTACCCATGACCCTTCTTCATCTGCTTGCTACCCTGTCACCATCATCTGTAGACACTGAGTCAGCTTCCACATGGTAGCTGACAACACCCAACTCTACCTCGCCACCACTTTTCTCTCGAGTCCTTCACTGACTGTATGTCGCCAGGCTGTTTGTTCAATATCTTGTTTTAATTCCGCCAGGTATGTATGGGGAAGACAAAAGCTATCATTTTCAACCCCTGCCACAAACTCCGTATCCTTGCCACCAGTTCCATCCCCAGCTACTGTCTCAGGCTGAAGCAGACGTTTCACAAACCTGCCACCCTATTTGACACTGGACTGAACCTCCAACACCATATCCTCTCCTTCACAAAGTCTATCTATTTCTGTAACTTTGCCTGTCTTTGCCCTTCTACATCAGCTCATGTGTTGATAAAAACCTCATTCACGCCTTTGTCATCTCCAGTCTTGACTATATTCTCCTGACTGGCCTCCATTCTATGCTCTTAGTAAACTTTAGCTCATCCAAAACTTTGCTGCCCATATCCTATCCAGTACCATGTTCTGCTCACATATCTCTTGTGACTGGCTTCCTATGCCCCACCATTGGAGAGAAGAAATAGATTCTGAACTTGTTTCTTACCGTGTTGTGATTTGATTTGTCTGTGATGTCTGTAATTTGCTTGCTTCTTAGAAGGGTAGAATTACCATGCTTTTTGGATGGTAGCCATCCAAGCTAGGCTTCCCAGCTAGAAAGGTAACTAAATTATACCATAGTGAAACTTGAGCATGTTACACTTAATCGAACAAGATATTGATGAGCTCCTTAGTATGAGTACAGAACCACCATATTATGAAGCATATTCAAAACTCCAAATTAAAAGTAATTAATTTTAGCAAAAACTTGCATTTGTGTAGTGCCTGTAATATAAAACATCCCAAGGTGTTTCACAGGAGTGTAATCAGACAGTGGCTGGAATTTTACAGTGGGTGGACGGGAGCCGGCTTTTACGGGTCCCCAGGCTTTAATTGTTCCGAGGCGGGACTTCTACCTGATTGAGGGAGGAAGTCCCGCCTCATTGAGCTCCGGGCCAATCAGTGCCACCAGGAGCGGTGTTTTGTTGGATGATAATTTTCTTTAATCCACTGACTGGAGATCTGAATTTATATATTTTTTTAAAAGGCTTTTTTTATAAAGACTAGCTAAAGGATGATTTTACTGGCAGCTTAATATGATCACCTAGTTTGCTACACTGTATACTACATTGCAAAGAACTGTGAGGAGGGAGATGAAATGTCTGTGCATTTCCCAACAAGAACCAAGACTCAGGAAGTTTAAAGGAAGCAGAGAAATACTGCTAACTGCTATGTTTGAATCAGAGTGACTGTCATGTGACAAGCCCCTCCCCATCTGTGGTTTTAAGCTGGTGTTTTTCTCTGTAGCAGAAGAGAAACAATTGGACTCTGACATGTGCAGACTCTAAGTGGCCCCCCTCCCCTCTCTCTCTCTCTCTCTCTCTCTCTCTCCATTCCAGCTTGAAAGCTTTCAAATCCTGCTTGTTGGCTTGATCACCTTTGCATACTCCAGCTACTGTCCGAAACTCCGTTGGAGGAAATCATTCGCATCGCTATCTCCAAGAGACTTACTGAACCAGTCATCTACCTCTTCAAACTAAAAGCCTCAGGACCACCAAATTCAGCTAAACTAATCACCAAACTCCATAGACTGTATACCCTTTTTTATGGACTGTAACCCCAGCAATCTACCTTTGTTCACTCTGTAAACAATTTGTTTGTGTGTAAACTTCTAACGTGTGTGTGAGAGTGAAAGTTGGCGCGCTATTATTTTATTAGTTCGGTTGAGGTACAATAAAGTTAACCTCTTTCTTAACTCGAAAACCTGTCCAATTGGTTCTTGTTATGATCAAAGCAAGTAAGTCATCAAACATGTACCGAATGGACCAGTACATCCACTTTAAGAAAGAATTAAACCTATTGTGGTCTAACAAGGAGAGGGAAAAGAGGGAAGCCCTTCAACTCCTCCTCACTTGACCGTAACAGTGATCCACAAATCTTCACTTGGTATGTTATGTATCTTCCCCATTTTTTAAAAATTGGCTTTATTTGGCTTCTTGCTAGCTGCCCAAGGATACTCCTTTTCAGATATGTATTGAAGATGTGGATCCTTCCTATTTATCAATAACCCCACTACTACTGGTGTTTGAAATCTGAAATAAGTATATCAAAGGGTATAAACAGAGAGTAGGTGAGCGAGACAAATCAGGAAGGTCTTATATTTGATCCTCAATCAAAACTGAATTAGCAGATTTCAGACAAGGCAGAGCAACAAGGTGCTACCATTGACTTCTATGCACCGATGTTTAAGAGCTGGAAATTGGCTAGGGCACTCACTCTTAATTTTGAGAATAGGCCATTAAACGCTTTGTAGTCAGATAGTCTGCCACCATTGGCTATCAACGTGAACACATGAACAATGGCCACATGGGAGAGGCATCAGTTACAACCAGTGCTTATAGAACTATTTTCCAATGATAAGTCAAAACCTTTGAATGGGGAGAAATTTACAGAAAAGGATTTTAAAAAGTCTAAAAAAAAAGAAAAAATACACGACGAATTCTCCCAAGCGCAGAGATGTTGTGCTCTTATTTGTCTGGGAAACTTGTCTCCTGGCCTAATTCATTGGGAGAAACAATTTAGGAGAAAAGCATTCCAGAAAAAAAAAATTAAGCCGTGATCCACATTAGCTCCATGTGCCACTTGGAGCTCACAATATCTATTAACATTAGATAAAGAAGGAGAAGTAGATGGAGGGGCTTAGGCAGGCAGTTGGAGTGTGAGGGATAAGTGGCTGAAGGCGCAGCCACCATAATGGGGTGAAAAAATGGGGAATACATAAAAGCTCAGAAATGGATGCAGTGTGTTCTGGGCAATTGTAGGGCTGCAGGAGGTTGAAGCGATTGGGCGGAGTTTAAACACAGTGAGGTAACTTGGCATCTGAAAGGACATGGACAGCATCACTTTCAATGAAGTGAAGTTTAACCGGGTTGAAGAATGGGATGGTAGCCAATAGAATATTGGAATAGCTGAGTCAGACGTGATAAAGGCATGGGTTAGGGTTTCAGCAGCAAATAGACTGTGGCGGTGTTATGGAGGTGAAAGCAGACAGTCTTTTTAATGGAGAGGATATGGGATCTGAAGGTCAACTCAGGGTCAAAAAGGATGTTGAGATTGTGAATAATCTGGTTTAGTCAGAGACAGATTAAAGCATCAAAGTGTTCAGTGAAGCTTTTGGACTGACCAATCCTGGGATGGGTACTCTTTGAGCAAGTTTAAACCAGTCCAGAGGTTTTAAAAGGCAACAAAAGAGCTTGAAAACAATCACGGGCATTATGCCTAAAAGTATATTCCATGTGCTACTACCACAAGAGGGTTGCCAGTTTGCTTCAGATCTAAGGTGGCTTTACCTTAAGTTTTAAATTATCTGAGTAAGGCAAATGAGAAAATAGAATTTGTTGCTGCCCAATTCTGGCATTAGCTTCAGTGGGGATATTGTTAAGAATTAAAAGTATAGGTAAGAATTAAAAATATCAAGAAAATTCAGAGATTTTATTTTACTTTAATGAATTAATTAACCATGAATTTAAATATATTCACCAACACCATTATTTTTTCAGTTTTTCCAATTCTTTCTGTTGGCTAACCAGCTGTCCTTAAAGGGGCTTCTGGCCTCACAGCACTACTGATGCCGCTCCTGGCCTGTGCTTGCCTCCACTCCCATTCGACCCCCTCTTTTTCCCCCCACCCCCCCCCCCCTCCTTTTTACCAGGTCCTACCTGGGGATCAATGCAGTTGACACAGCCAGCCTAAATTGGTTCAGAGAAAATGAGCAAGCAGCTGCAGAGTCAAAGAGAGCTACAGCAGTGAAACAGGCCCTTTGGCCTACTGAGTCTGTGCCGACCATCAACCACCCATTTATACTAATCCTACATTAATCCCAAATTCCCTACCACATCCCCACCTTCCCTTAATTCTCCTACCACCTACCTACACTAGGGGCAATTTACAACGGCCAATTTACCTATCAACCTGCAAGTCTTTGGCTGTGGGACGAAACCGGAGCACCCGACGGAAACCCACGTGGTCACAGGAAGAACTTGCAAACTCCGCACAGGCAGTACCCAGAACCGAACCCGGGTCGCCGGAGCTGTGAGGCTGCAGTGCGCGCCACTGTGCCGCCCAAACAGGCACCCGAAGCTTTCCAGAATTATTGAGATGTGGCTCAATTTTGAACAAGTCTTTGGCTTCTGGCGCATGCTGCAAGCGTGTTGAGTGTTTTAGGCCCAAAATAGAAACTAATTTCTCCCTTATTATCATTCTGATTTAAGGCATATGTAGGCACTTCAGTATCCTACACTGTGCCTGCAATAAACACTAAATATAACACACAATAATAATGAAGAGGTGTTTTGATGGGCTTTAGGTAAAAGTTGTAAATATCAAGTAAGTGCTGAGATTTTGGTTTTAATTTAATGAATTAGTCATAATTTAATTAAATCCAGGAAATTAGCGATTATCATTGACTTGATTGGGGTGGGGGACGTATCAGAGCTATGATGGTCAATTTTGCATGGTTTTGCTGAGAGTGTTGACATAGTAGTGCAAAAGTCCCAGGAAATTATGGTGCGGTGTGAATAATACCTTGATTCACTTTGCTCGTTAATTTCTTGGGCCTTTCACACTGGAAAACAAACTGTATGTGGAATAACACAAATCTTCACAACATTCTGGATTGTTACCTCACCAACCATTTCATCAGTAAGTCTATCTATGAAGGACTATTTCCTGAAGATTATTGGAGTGTGTAAAAGTATATTCTGAAGAAGCTATTTTGAACTCGAGATTTTATCTTGATTGTTTTCCAATTATTTATAACTTGCTGTGTTTTGCCCCTTCTAGGTAATTAGCTTACTCATAAATAAATGTAACTATTAGTTTTAGCCTCAACGTAATTATTGAATAATAGGTATTTACTGCCTTTTTGAATAGGTAGGAGTGTGTGTTGGACATCCCACATAGTCTCTTATACGTTGTACTATAATTGAAATGTAATTGCTAGTCCTGGGATGCTATCCCATTTCTGACGCACATAAGGGCACAAGTTTAGGTTTTTGGGAAACGTAGGCTATTTATGGAATTTGTCTTTCTCTCAGAACACAAGCTCAAAGCTTTGGGAGGAAGTCAGAATTATAAAAATGCTCCCTGTAAAAATGCTTCAAGAATATTAGTCTTACACAATTTAAATTTTGAACAAATAAACATTTATTCACAGACCATCCAACTGATACTGTCTGTTAAAAATTTTCCATTGCATTTGGAATTAAATAGCATCCTTAGCACAAGAAATGTCAAAACATAATTTGGACTCAAAAGTAAATGTACTTTGGTCAGTTTCCAGATGAGGAAAAAAATGCTTTGGTATCCCAGATTAGTTAATGATGTACAATTGCAACCATCACAGATCATAAAAGTCTTAAGTTTACATTTTACAATCATTCTACACTTGAAAATAAACTGAATCTGTAAGTTGCGGATATATATAATATAATTGGCCCTTGTATAAATGGCCTTTATTCAACTTCTTGCATCTTGTGTCTATGGAAAATGTGGTGCAGGGTTTATTTATAAGGAAAGGCTTTCAGAACCAAATATCCCTTTCATAAATTAATGGTTCACTGGCAAACAAAATCAACAGGAAATTGCATAAAAACATTTAATTCTGTTTCGCTGATAATATGGAAATTACCTTTTGCTTTATTGCTGAAGATATTTACATGTAAATAAGTATATAGTATAAATTTTGAACAACTAACAAAGGTTTGTAGAATATCTTGATGTTTATTTTGCTGATCTTAATTGCCCTTGATCCAGACACTCAACTTGGATATAAAATATCATGCTTCATAAGTGTACATAAAGTAACTTATGTATGAGTTATTTAATTAAGATGTTTGAACATTTCAGTTCCCCAATTAATGGAATGTATGAGACAGCAATGAGATTGTGGGGGGAGGGGGGGCAGGCGGGGCGGAAGCGTGCATTTGATAATTTTGCACAGCAGTGGCTAGACTATTTTTGGCTTCCTTCCCAGGACACTTTTTATAGAATATGCCCTGTTGTCTAAGAAATTGAGACTGTGTGGATTTAGCATTGCCAGTCTGTCTTTTGTTCTATTGAAACTGAAATTGGTGTCAGTTCTGAAACTAATAACATCTTTAATTTCAGTATTTGTTGTACTTGGGGACATTCGGCTTCCAAATCTATTTTTAGCACTGACTATGTTAACTTATTTCCCTTTAATTTCCAGTTCAAACGCTATGTCAGCAAGCTTCGTAGTAAGAGCACAGTTTATAAGAAGAAACGTCAAGAACTGGCAGAGTTAAGAGCAGAGTACGGTGTGCTGCAGAGGACAGAAGAAATTCTTAAACAGCGGCATGAGGCCATACAGCAACAGTTGGTAATATGAGAACCTGGCTTTCAAAATACTCGCCGTCAACTCGGGACCATTCTGAGACACAAACGATAATAAATGTGAAATGACACAATCTTCCATGAAATCATTTCCGTCGACCCTGCAAGCTCCCATGCCTTTAGTTAACACTGTACTGATCACCTAGAAAAGCACGAGTTATTATCTGCTGGCATTTTACAGATTTTATCTTTGAGCATGTAGGATATTTTTCAGATTGCTGAGTATATGAATTTATCATATTTATTTCATTTTGGTTATACAGAGGTTTGAATTGCATAGCATAGGACTACCTTTCCCGAAAATTTAACCTGTTACAAGGAATTAATATTGGCTTCAATTTATTTCTGTCTTTCTACTGATTTAAAAAGAAATACATAACTACCAATAATGTTGGAAGATCTGTCTTTGAACAACTGCGAGACAGTAGAATAAATACAACTCAACAGTCAAAATAGCAGCATAAAATGCCAGCAGCGAAGTTTTGTATTTACAACTATGGTCTTTGTACGCAGAAGTTAAAACACAGAGTTAGTCATTACTTGCTAAAGAAATGTTGCTGGAAACTGATTTGTTACAAATTCTTTAGGTTGTTCTGTTTTCTTGGGGAGCACTAGGGTAGTACATATTGCTAAAGTATCTGCCCTTGTAACAGTTATCTCCATTTCTGTAGTCTGTTATATAGAAAAAAAAATTTAATCCTAAAATATGTTGAATGGAATTTACTTGATAACTGAAACAGCCCAAATTAGTAATAATCCATATTAATGCAACTGCCTATGACAGTAAGGTTCATACTCCTCACAGCCAGTAACAGGCAGTAATCTATAAACTTGAGCTCACCCAAAATCCTGCTGCTGGTATCCTATCTTGCACCAAGTCCCATTCACTCATCACCCCTGTACTCACTGAACTACATTGACTCCTAATCCAGTAATGCATTGATTTTAAATTTCTTATCCTTGTTTTCAAACCCCTCCATGTCCTTGTCCCTCCATATTTCTGTATCCTCCTCCAGCCCTACAACCCTCCAAGATCTCTGCACTCCTCCAATTTTAGCTTCTTGCTCATCTCTGATTTTCTTTGTTCCGCCATTGGCAGCTGTGCATCCAGCTGCCTGGGCCCTAAATGCTGGAAATCACTCCTTAAATCTCTCTGCCACTCTAACTCTCCTCTTCCTTTAAGATGCTCCTGAAAACCTGCCTCTTTTGGTCACCTGACCTAATACCTCTTTATGTGGCTTGCTTGGTCCCAACTTTTGTTTGATCACTCCTGGAAAGCACCTTGAGGTGTTTACTACATTAAAGGGGTTATCTAAAGCTGCAAGTTGATGTTGATTATGACATTTGCAATTGCCATTGACTTGATCAGGGTGGAATGGGAACGGAGTTATGATCAATTTTGCATGGTTTCAGCTAGGGAATTAACAAAAATACCTAATTCATTTATGCCATGATTTCCTACATCATCTTTTCTTCCATTAATGCTGCTTTGTACCCAGCTGGCAGAAGAGTGGATATGGAGTCCCTGTCAGTTTTTCTTTTGCCTGTCCGTTATCCACCCTCACTAAATTTGCTGTGTTATCAGGCTCAGTAAAGACATTCCACAGGGGGAAGCTGAATACAGATGTAGACTGAATCTAATAATCAGACTTAGTCTCTCGCAAGTTTATGGGCATAAATAGGCTGTCTCTCAGATGTATTCTAAGATATATTTTCAGCAGTGCTTTCATGGTATATACAAAGGCTGTTCATTATCCAATCGGGGTTATGACATTTCCACTGGAATGGAAGAATATGATTAATTTTAGATGCTGTGTATGCCAACTACATCAAAATTGTTGGAATTTTCAACACCCTATAAATAAATGTCCAAGGCCCTGAGCTTGAACTGATGACACTTATGTTATAATTGTTTATGATATAAATGGCCAGCTGGGTTCCTTATATACCTATTTTTTTTCAAAAATTTTGTCAAATGTGTTCACAGCAAGCGGTGGAAGCTAAGCATGGTATTACAGGCTTCAGTGACACTCAGGAAGAGCTGGAGAGAGTATCCGCATTGAAGAGTGAGTTGGATGAAGTAAAGGGACGAACACTTGATGAGATGTCTGAAATGGTGATCCATCTTTTTATGAAACCTAAAATTCATTCAGTGATTTCACATTTATGAAGAACTATGTTAAAATTTGAAAAAAAATTAAGAATAATTATAATTATGGTAAAGTATGCCTTTTTCCACCTTTTGCCCATTGCATAATATATTGCTAATTGTTAGCCTATTAAATCAATTCACCGTGCATAATTCTCATACCCTCCCAATAATTTATTCATCTAATCAAAATTGTTTTTACAAATTAGTTTGCATAAAGAAAACTGCCAGCCAAAATATCCTCATGCTATTCTTCCTTATTAACAGTTGGGAGTCTACATAGTATTTCTTTCCTTCAGTTCAAATATATTGCTAGATGACGATACTTTATTTTTGCCCAGACGACACTATAAACTGAGACATGTGCTGCATCTCTGTGGCCTTTTCTTATTCAGCACTCTGTCCTTCTACACTCTCCAATCCTACTGCAAAGCATTAAATAGATGCCAGCAATCCTGTTCAACAATTGTGGTATTGTTTACAAAAAACTATCTTTCTCAGATTTCCATGTTCAAATTATTAATTTTAATTACTTCATACTGCACATAATAACAGTGGCGCTCTGATATCTTGTATCTCCACCCTCTATAGCCTCAGTTGTAACTTTATCTGTAAGAACCTACTCTGGATGGCCTGATTTTGAAAAATTCAGGCGGAGCTTCTGCAGATCATCAAGACTGTTGTAGGTCAAGAAAATCTAATATTCAGAAGATTTGAAATAACAAAATATTGACCATTTGGTGATGGTGTGGAAAAGAAAATTTTCACACTATGATCCTCTTCTAGTCACAGTATTATTTGCCTTCATAACACTCATAGTTCAAAATTACTCTGAAGTGCTTTGAAATATGTTAACATAAGGCACTATTTAAATACAGCTGTTATTTATTTTCTGGATGGTCTAACACTCAGTTTTATTTTAATCCTGTCTGTTTTCTCTTTCGTGGTAAACTGTTCTTGGCACGGGTGAGATCTTTAGAGCTAAAGCTGGCAAATCTTCCCTTTTTAGTTGTTTTCAAAATATGACCAAAATTGTTCCGTTTTTTATTTTAAGCACCTATATACTATTTCACAGCTGAATATTAAGTCATATAAAAATAAAAGTTGTAATGCATATTTAAAGGAGCATTGTATAAAACTTCCCAGTTTCATTGCATGCTGTGAGCTATTTTGCCAATGGTGATTCGAACCACCTAATTGAACATTTTGTTGGTGAGATTGAGGGGGAAGTGCTCGGGAGTTTGGTCCACCTTTTCCAATAATATCTATGAATATATTTGAATTTTCATTATAACAATTTATCATTGGTGTTGGCAGCTAGTTACTCTTATGAAGTGGCAAACATCAACTCTTAAAGTTTTTTTAGTAGTACGTATGAAATGATCAAATTTGACCAATAAGCTGAATACTAAAAACTCATTGTGTACTAAATATAAATTGTTTATACCTGGAGTTGCCTTTCAAAACTACAGGCCAGTGGCCCAAGAACAAGCTTTTTGTTTTGTAAAATATCTTGATGTAACAATGTGAAGCTCAGTTGCAATGAAATTAATGGTGAGTGGAATTCATTGAGAAAGGATTGGACTTAGGACTGCACTATCCCATTCATGATTTTCCTGCAGAGGAAATGGCCCCGAGGTGAAGAAGGTTCGCACTCTGGTAAAATTGCTGAGTTTGATTTGCATTGGTGTTTGTGCTGAGTGCAGAAATTGCACTTAGCTGATTTCTGTCTGCAATGTATTAAGAGTTGTAGTTTTTATGCTAAAAACAAACTGTGCAATAACAGAGCTAGTTTAAAATTAAACAACCATATATCAGTGTGATTTATGTGATGGTTAGCATGTGAACAATTGTATGAGATCACTTCTATCTCTCAGCAGTATTTGTTAACTATTATCATTGAATTCTGGAGCAAAGAAGTGGAATTAATTTTTGCTATCATCACAGTCCTCTAGAGTAGTTATGTATCATCTCTGAGTTTTAAACTGTCAGTTATTGCGTAAAGGTAGTAATGTTATTAATACAAATGTAGATCTCACATTAGTACTGTATTTCTTTCTTAGAAGCAGGTGTCCTTTAAATGCCGTGACCCTTTTTCTTGAAAATCAGGGTGAGGCCTATTTCCTTTTAAAGGTATTTTGCTTCCCTTTTGTGATTGCTAGGGCCCACCAAGGAAAGATAGTTGGCAACTTGCTTTCAGGCAGTTGGGAACAGAACTCTGAAGCTGGCCGTAAGGAGGTGGACAAGAGCAGCCTCGGGAGGACCCTTGGACTGCTTTTTTTCACTTCATCGGTGCCAGATGCTATTTTAAAAATGCAACTCCTGTTTGGCAAGGTGAAGGATGTCAGTACTGGGAATGGAACATATTTTCCAATTTTATCCTGCAGTGTTAGCATCAAGCTGTGCCTGGTCAGGAAAAATAAAACCAAATGAGGAGCAAACCTGCATTTAATCTGCAAAACTACCTTAACCCCAATTATAGAGCATACTGTACCAGTTCAGATTATTTTCAACCAAATATCCACATGACTCCACTGGATGAGATTGCTAATCTATATCCTGTTATGTGTGGTTTGTGCTACTGGCCCTTGTAGAACTTATTTCAACAAAGAGCACTTGAGGGTTAATGACTTTCAGTTCATTAGTTTGGAACAAGATTCTGAGTTGGCTCCAAGAGGTGAAAGGGGAGGGTGCCACCTAATTAGCCTCCATCTCCCCCATCCTCCCTTGCTACTGTGCCCACCACTGCCATTGCTGCTGAATGTAGTTCCTCTTTATGTATTCCTTACATAATAAGGGCAAGCAAATGTGCATGCGTTGGATATGGTTACATTTACAACTACATGCTACAGGATTTGAAATGCATATCATTGGTGAAATTTCTGTATGTACAAGTTAATTTTGTATAGCACTTTTTCAGACTGTAAAGAAAAAGAGACTTGGAGCAAGTGAAAAAGAAATGCTGTGAGAGGTAAAGCACAGAGCTTGAATTGGTACTAATGTTTTTGTTATTGAAAACATTTCTACAGATAAAGAAACTTAATGCTCTTATTGCTGAAAAGAAGACTGCCCTGGCTCCTGTCATCAAAGAACTACGACCATTGCGACAGAAGTGTCAGGTGGGTGGTCGACTTTAAACAACAAAGTAGATAATGCTGAAATATCTTGTCCTTCTGTTTGCCAGTTGCCTGCAAAATCAAAGCATTAAATTGGTGAACCAAATTCAATTGTCTTATTTGGCAGACAAATTGCAGTCTGCGTATCAGTCACAAAATAGCTTTTATTGTACAGGGAAGTGTTTGAAGGAGTATTATCCGGGGAATAATTGGTCTTAACCAAACATAGAGCTCACATATTATTGGCATTCAATAGCAGGTCAACTGTTAGACCCTAAATATGAAGTATTGCAATTTCATTCCACATACAAGGGTGTAAAGCCATCTGTTTGGTTTACATGAGCTTATAAGTGTAAATGTATTTGAGAATACAAGGTCTTGACCTGTGATTGACAAGGACACACATTATTTTAGTGTTGCAAGCTGCTAGCTCATAGTTTCATTTATGTGACATTTTGCCCTTTCACATTAGGAATTAACTCAAGAGTATGAAGAAAAAAAATCACACTATGACAGCTGTGCAGCAGGCTTGGAAAGCAATCGATCTAAGCTTGAACAGGTAGGAAAAGGTCATTCACATTCTCCATATGCAGTAGCTACTGCTGGCAATGTGACATTTTAGACTTTCTGCACCATTCAGTTACATTATGGAAACTTTTTTTAACTATAAAAATAACTACCTAAATCTCATAGAATGAATGCAGGGAATGTTTAGAGCACACAACACATGTTCTCATTATTATTCGAATTAGGAACTGGAGTCGGCCAGTCAGCCCTTCGAGTCTGCTCTGTCGTTCAACAAGATCATGGCTGATCTGATTGTAACCTGAACTCCACATTCCCGCTTACCCCTGATAACCTTTCACCCCCTTGCTTATCAGGAATCTATCTACCTCTGCCTTAAAATTATTCAAAGACTCTGCTTCCACTGCCTTTTGAGGAAGAGAGTTCCAAAGACACACAACCCTCTGAGAGAAAAAATTTCTCCGCATCTTCATCTTAAATGGGCGACCCCTTATTTTTAAACAGTGGCCCCCTGGTTCTAGATTCTCCCACAAGAGGAAACATCCTTTCCACATCCACCTTATCAAGACCTTATATGTTTCAATCAAGTTGCCTCTTAATCTTCCAAACTGAATCGAATGCAGAAGTAACCCGATTGAGGATTTTCTTTCTGATCTCCTCTCCTGAAGAAAAGGACTTTTGCTAGTGGAAAGATTCACAGGCAGTCCAGTATCTTGTCCAAAAACTATGGCTGATTTTTTGCCTCGAAGCAATGTTGCATCCCAGTTGCTGTCCTTGTATGACTCTGTACTGGTTTGAAGATATAATAACAAAATAATACTTCATCCATTATTTGAAGGAGTTCCAGATGATAGAGTTGCTTTTATGTGGAAGGTTGTTCTGTTACACTCACAATAATGGATTAAATTAGTTTCATGTTAAATTTATTAGGTTCAGGATGTTTAATCCAATTTGACAATAGGATAGCACTATTTTTATTCGTTTTATGGGATGTGTGCATCACTGGCAAGGTCAGCATTTGTTGCCCATCTCTATCTGCCCTTGAGTAGGTGATGGTGAGCTACCTTCTTGAACTGCTGCAGTCCATCTGATGTAGGTACACTTGCAGTGCTGTTAGGGAGGGAGTTCCAGGATTTTGATCTAGTGACAGTAAATGAAGTGCAATATATATTTCCAAGTCAGGATGTTGTGTGGCTTGGATTGGAAATTGCAAATCATGGTGTTCCCATGTGTCTGCTGCCCTTGTCCTTCTAGGTGGAAGAGGTCGTGGGCTTGGAAGGTGTGGTGAGTTGCTGCAGTGCATCTTGTAGATGGTACATATAGCTGCCACTGTGTGTCAGTGGTGGAGGAAGTGAATGTTTAAGGTGATGGTTGGGGTCCCAATCAGGATGGTGTTGCACTTTCTGAGTGTCGTTGGGGCGGCATTCAACCAGGCAAGTGGAGGGTATTCCATCACACTCCTGACTTGTGCCTTGTAGATGGTGGACAGGCTTTTTGGGGAGTCAGAAGATGGGTTACTCGCCACAGCATTCCTACCCTCTGACCTGCATTTGTAGCCACAGTATTTATGTGGCTGTACCAGTTCAATTTCTGGTCAATGGTAACCCCCAGCATGTTGATAGTGGGGGATTCAGCGATGGTTATGCCGTTGAATGTCAAAGGGAGATGGTTCACTCTAGTAGGAGATCGTCAGTGCCTGGCCCTTGTTTGGTGCGAATGTTCCTTGCCACTTATCAGCCCAAGCCAGAATTTTGTCCAGGTCTTGCTGCATATGGACACAGACTGCTTCAGTATCTGAGGAGTGGCGAATGGTGCTGAACATTGTACAATCATCAGCATACATTCTCACTTCTGACCTTGTAATGGAGGGAACGCCATTGATGAAATAGCTGAAGATGGCTGGGCCAAGGATACTACCCCGAGGAACTCCTGCAGCAATGTCCTGGGACTGAAATGATTGGCCTCCAACAACCACAACCATCATCTTTGTGCTAGGTATGACTCCAACCAGTGGAGAGATCGTGGATGCCTTGGTGGTTATCTTTCAAAATTCTATAGATTCTGGAAAAGTTCCTGCAGACTGGAAAGTAGCAAATATAACCCCACTGTTTGAGAAGAGAGGGAGAGAGAAAACATGGAACTTCAGACCTGTTAGTTTGACATCAGTAGTAGGGAAAATATTGGAATCTATTATAAAGGATATGTTAACTAGACACTTAGAAAATAATGATATAGTTGGGCAGAATCAACATGGATTTATGAAAAGGAAATCATGCTTGACAAACCTGTTGGAGTTTTTTGAGGATGTTACTTGTAGCATAGATAAAGGAGAACCAGTGGATGTGGTGTATTTGGATTTTCAGTAGGCTTTTGATGAGGTCCGACACAGCGGATCAGTAAACTAAAATTAGAGCACATGGGATTGGGATAATATACTGGTATGGATTGAGAATTGGTTAACAGACAGAAAACAGAGAGTGGGAATAAATGGGTCATTCTTAGGATGGCAGTGGAGTAGTGGACTAGTGGAGTAATGCAAGGATCACCGCAAGGTAAAGCCTGGCTACCCGACTACACCTGACTACGTGTGTCAGGTTCCGGTGGGGTCGGGTCTATATTCTGTGTCCAGCATTTGGGCTCTGGTTGGGTCAGGCATATTTGTTTTCTTTTTAATCTATGTTTTGACGTGCTTTTTTTCTGTTTCAATAACATGTTTGATATTAAATTCATTGTGATATTCTGGTCAGGTTGGGCATGAAAAAAAATTAAAGGACTCGGGCTGTATTCGGGTTCGGTTTGGCTAAGGTCGGGTTGGGCCTGGGTCGGGTTTTAATTTTATACCTGAGCAGGCCTTCCCCGCAAGCATCAATGCTGGGGCCACAACTGTTCACAATCTATATAAATGATTTGGATGTGGGGACCAAGTGTAATATTTCCAAATTTGCTGATGACTCAAAACTAGGTGGGGATGTTAGTTGTGAGGAGGATGCAGGGAGACTACAAGGGGACCTGGACAGGCTACATGAATGAGCAAGAACATGGCAGATGGGATATAATGTGTGAAGTTATCCACTTTGGTAGATAAAAAAGGATATAAAGACAAAGTATGGGAGGTTAAATGGTGGGAGGTTATGAAGTGCTGATGTCCAAAGGGACCTGGGTTCTTGTTCATGAGGCACAGTGGCGCAGTGGTTAGCACCGCAGCCTCACAGCTCCAGTGACCCAGGTTCAATTCTGGGTACTGCCTGTGTGGAGTTTGCAAATTCTCCCTGTGTCTGCGTGGGTTTCCTCTGGGTGCTCCGGTTTCCTCCCACATGCCAAAAGACTTGCAGGTTGATAGGTAAATTGGCCATTATACATTGCCCCTAGTATAGGTAGGTGGTAGGGAAATATAGGGACAGGTGGGGATGTGGTAGGAATATGGAATTAGTGTAGGATTAGAATAAATGGGTGGTTGATGGTCGGCACAGGCTCGGTGGGCCGAAGGGCCTGTTTCAGTGCTGTATCTCTTAACTAAACTAAACTAAAAGCTAGAATGCGGGTGCAGCAAGCAATCAGGAAGGCAAATGGTATGTTGGCCTTCATCGCAAAGGGTTTTAAGTACAAGAGTAAAGAAGTCTTGCTGCAATTGTATAGACCCTTGATGAGACCGCACCTGGCGTATTGTGTACAGTTTTGATCTCCTCATCTAAGGAAGCATATACTTCCTATAGAGGGAGTGCGAAGGAAGTTCGCCAGACTAATCCCTGGGATGGCGGGATTGTCTTATAAGGAGATGGAGGAAACTAGGCCTGTATTCTCTCGAGTTTTGAAAAATGAGAGGTGATCTCATTGAAACTTACAAATTTCTTACAGGGTATGATGAGGTGAATGTAGATAGGATGTTTCCCCTGGCTGGTGAGTCTAGAACCGGGGGACATTGTCTCAGAATAAGGGTTAAGCCATTTAAGACTGAGATGAGGAAGAATTTCTTTACTCAGAGGGTGGTGAATCTTTGGAATTCTCTACCCCAGAGGGCTGTGGAAGCATTGAGCATGTTCAAGACAGATATCTGGATACTAATGACATCAAGGGATATGGGGATAGCATGGGAAAGTGGCATTGAGGTAGATAATCAGCCTTGATTTAATTGAATGGCAGAGCAGGCTCAACGGGCTGTATGGCCCACTCCTGCTCCTATGATTCTATGTTCCTATGAGTGTTTTTTCGCGATCCTGATTGACTTCAATTTTTCTCGGGCTCCTTGTTGCTACACTAGGTCAAATGCTGCCTTGATATCGAGGGAAATCACTCTCACCTCATCTCACCTCTTGTGTTCAGCTCTTTTGTCCATGTTTGGACCAAGGCTGTAATGAGGTCTGGAGCTGAGTGGCCCTGACGGAAATCAAACTGAGTATCATTGAGCAGGTTTTTGCTGTTTAATTGGTGCTGGATAGCACTGTCGATGGCACCTTCTGTCACTTTGCTGATGATCGAGAGTAGACTGATGGGGCGGTAATTGGCCGAATTGGATTTGTCCTGATTTTTGTGGGTGATATGTATATTATTTTTGTGGATTGACATATATATTATTTCGACACTTGTAAATTAAATGGTTTTGAAGCAGTTGCCACAAAATTTAGCTCTTTAACACACATGGTTTTGACGCAATATGTGCAGTTTTGATTCCAAAACAGCATCCATCTTGTGCATACATCTGCTTCTAGCACAGCCCTTGCTGCACGTCATTTTGGCAAGGTTGGGAACATGCCAGAAATATGCAGAGTAGGGAGATTGTGGCATCAGTCAATGTGTAACGCTGACTTGACAGCAGTGCTGCCATTTTTGACCCCACTGCTCCAGCTAACCCCTGCTGTTAAACACACACAGCTGAATATGCATTTAGCAACTGGAAGGACCCACCCCCCACAGAAGCACTATTTAAAGGAATCATCAGCCACTGCTGACTCTATCAGAGTTTGTAGAAGTGGTTGGCTTGCAAAGTTGTTTAAGGTTGGTGAAGTCGACAGGGAGTGGTGCTACACGCGGAGCAGGCCTTGGTTTTGACTTCAAGATCTGGTCAGACTACTTCTTTACAGTCATGGGTGCTGTGGGAACCATCCTGCTTGGCTTGAAGAATGAGAGGGAGGTGGAGCAGGAGCAGCACAGAAGAGGACAAGTTCCTTGCAAAGGGAGGAGGGGAAGGGGCTGTCAGCAGGAACATAATGTAAGAAAAAGAGTAGACCATCCAGCCCCTCAAGCCTGCTCCACCATTCAAACCGATCATGGCTGATCTTCGGCCTGAACTCCACTTTCTACCTGCTTTCCTTATCCCTTGATTCCCTGAGAGACCAAATATGTGTCTGTCTCAGCATTTAAATATATTCAATGATGGAGCATCCACAGCCCTTTGGGGTAGAGAATTCCAAAGATTCATAACCCTTTAAATGAAGAAATTTCTCCTTCTCTCAGTCCTAAATGATCGGCCTCTTATCCTGAGACTGTGCCCATGTGTGCTAGATTCCCCAGCCAGGGAAACAACCTCTCAGTATCTATACCCTTCAGTATCTTCTGTGTTTCAATGAGATTACCTCTCATTCTTCTAAACTCCAAGGAATATAGGCCCAGTTTACTCAACCTCTCATCAGAGGACAACCTTCTCATCACAGGAGCCAATCTAGTGAACCTTTGTTGTATTGCCTCCAATGCAAGTATACCCTTCCTTAAATATGAAGACCAAAACTGCGCACAATACTCCAGGTGTGGTCTCACCAAAGCCCTGTACAATTGTAGCAAAACTTCCTTATTCTTGTGCTCCAATCCACTTGTAATGAAGGCCAACATGCCATTTGCCTTCCTAACTGCTTGCTGTAGCTGCATGCTAACTTTCTATGTTCCTTGTATGAGTAGACCCAAGTCCCTTTGAACATCAATATTTACAAGTTTCACACCTTTTACAAATTATTCTGCTTTTCTATTTTTACTGCTAAAGTCAGTAACCTCATACTTTGCCACAAGCTCCAGCCTCAAATGCCCAATTCAGTCGCTCGATGACATTGGCGTTGCACGATGAAGTTTTCCCACACATGCGCCAATTAGTCCTGACAAGACATAGGCTGTGCATGCGCAGCATCTGACTGTGAGCAGGAGACGCGCAGCTTCGAGTGCTCTGATGATGGTAAGCTGCTGCGTTGTCTGGAGTCACATTGAGTAGATTTATACCCTCTGCAGTCCAAAGCTGCCTAATATCAGCGCAGCTGAGATTTCTGGAGCTTGATAGGGATTTTCTTAGTGATTTGAAAGCAAAATCTGTTTGAAATCTGCCCTGTACTTAACCAAAATGATGTCACTTGCAATGACCCTAAGTTTTTCAGACCCTCCCCCACCTCCACCCAACAACATGTTCAGAAGGCCAAATGAGCTGGAATAAACTTACCAATGGGCATATCCCCAGTTTCCATAATAATAGAAGAGGAGCAGCAGAGGCAAGAGGCCCTGAAAATGAGGTCCTGTAACAGTATACAGAAGCCCAGTCACTACTACCCCTATTGTTAGTGCCCATTTGCATTTTGTATTTTATGCCCAATGTCTCAGTGCATTTTGTATTTTATGTCCAATGCTTTAGTGAGAGCCACTGTTTGCATTCTCACTTTGCCTGCTTAGACATTTGGGTGACATATCTTATGGAGATGGCCGACACATCCAGGAGTGGCCTGTTCACTTTAGTGAAAGCTAGCACCTTGGATGGCCTAGGGCCAGAACACGTAGCAAAAAGAATTGCTACCAAATGGATATTGTTGCCTATTCAGCTAATATAAACTTTCCACCAAGTAGCTACAAAATCAGATATTTCACACCAGACCAAGAATTCTGGGGTTTGGGGTTATCTTTGAACCAAAAGCATCCTCCCTAAACTTTTCTCCCTTTTAAAGCCGAGGCTGAAAAAAGTAAAGTTGACTTTGAGTTATAAACCAGCAATGTTGTTTGTATGTTCATAGTTCTTATTAAGGATTCAGCTTAGCAAAGTTTCAGCTGCTAGAGACCGTAATTCAGCTTTCAGAAGGACGAGTGAAAAATTTTTTTTTGAATCTTTTCATTATAAAATACATTTTTCTGTGTGGATAGGCTTCATTACATAAATTATAAATTCTGTTTAGAAAGAAAACTTGATTTTTAGAAGAACTGCTTTAAAGTTAACCTTAATGATAGTGAATTAAAAGCAAAATACTGTGGATGCTGGAAATCTGAAATAAAAACAAGAAATGCTGGTAACACTCAGCAGGTCTGACAGCATCTGTGGAGAGAGAAGCAGAGCTAACGTTTCAGGTCAGTGGCCCTTCTTCAGAACTGGCAAATATTAGAAATGTAAAAGGTTTTAAGCAAGTAAAGTGGGGCGGGGCTAGAGATAACAAAGGAGAAGGTGTAGATAGGACAAGGTTACAGAATAGCTGACCAGAAGGTCATGGAGCAAAGATATGTTAATGGTGTGTTGAAAGACAAAGCATTAGTACAGAAAGGGTGTTAACGGACTGAAAATTGAACAGCTGCAAGTACAAACATGAAAAATAGTGGGTATGCAAACTGAACAAACTCCCCCCCCCACCTCCACTGTGGTTGACAGGGCCCTCAACCGTGTCCAGCCCATATCCCGCACGTCTACCCTCACCCCTTCCCCTCCCTCCCAGAACCGTGACAGGGTTCCCCTTGTCCTCACTTTCCATCCCATCAGCCTCCATATCCAAAGGATCATCCTCTGCCATTTCCGCCACCTCCAGCGTGATGCCCCTCCCTTCCCCTGTCAGCATTCTGAAGGGATCGTTCCCTCCGTGACACCCTGGTTCACTCCTCCATTACCCCACCACCTCGTGCCCTTCCCACGGCACCTTCATTTGCAATCACAGGAGGTGTAATACCTGCCCATTTACTTCCTCTCTCCTCACTATCCCAGGCCCCAAACACTCCTTTCAGGTGAAGCAGCGATTTACTTGTACTTCTTTCAATGAAGTATACTGTATTCGCTGCTCACAATGTGGTGGTCTCTACACTGGGGAGACCAAATGCAGACTGGGTGACCACTTTGTGGAACACCTCCGCTCAGTCCGCAAGCAGGACCCTGAGCTTCCGGTTGCTTGCCATTTCAACACTCCCCCCTGCTCTCATGCTCACATCTCCGTCCTGGGATTGCTGCAATGTTCCAGTGAACATCAACGCAAGCTCGAGGAACAGCATCTCATTTTCCGATTAGGCTCACTACAGCCTGCCGGACTGGACATTGACTTCAATAATTTCAGAGCATGACTGGCCCCCCATTTTACTTTGATTTTTAGTTATTTTTTAAAAAAATTTTTTGTTTATTTTATTTTATTTCATTTTAGTTTGTTCAGTTTGCTTACCCTCTGTTTTTCATGTTTGTACTTGCAGCTGTTCAATTTTCAGTCCGTTAACACCCTTTCTGTACTAATGCTTTGTCTTTCAACACACCGTTAACATATCTTTGCTCCATGACCTTCTGGTCAGCTATTCTGTGATTCTGTGACCTTGTCCTATTTACACCTCCTTTGTTATCTCTTGCCCCACCCCCATTTTACTTTCTTATAACCTTTTACATTTCTAGTATTTGCCAGTACTGAAGAAGGGTCACTGACCTGAAACATTAACTCTGCTTCCCTTTCCACAGATGCTGCCAGACCTACTTAATGATAGTGAATTGTGCCCAAAAATACATTCAGTTAAAATTGCAAGTAATTGTGTGTAACATTGAATGTATAAGTTTCCTTTCATTCATTACTAAAAGAAAAGTGGGGTGTATGATGACATTTCTACCCTGTAAAGTGATTCTTAAATTGGAAACTTTTGCAGGAAGTCCGAGGACTTCGAGAAGAATGTGGACAGGAGGAAACTAGATACCATTACATCAACTGCTTGAAAAGGGTAACTGCCCATATGGATAAATCCCTATAAATTAACATTTATTTTAGAAGTTCTGGAAAAAAACTTGCAGATATATAAATTGTCTTCTATTGAACAGATTACTGAAAGGCAGATACAACGGGCTGCTAATGAAATGAAGCTATATGTTTCTGCAGATCCGCAGGAAAGAAGAAAAGCCATAAGGTAAATTTACAGATTCTAAAATGTGTTTTTGTACATATATTTTAACAATTTTTGTCTGTTTTTATGTAGTTACCCACATATGTAGTTTTATGTAGTTGAACTATGGGTCAGTTTCTTTTTATTCACTGGTCAAAACCTGGCTCACTATTGATGAATTCTTCCTCTTGGAAGCTGCCCTGCGTAGCTACATATCCATTGCGTTTCCTGCCCAAACCACCATGGATGGCAGTAGCAGCATGTCTCTCGAGGTCCTGTTTCAATGTGTTCTTTTACTCCTATGTCACGTATTGCTTGTTTGAACACCTCACCTTTCCATCTTTTGTTTAAAGTTCTTATTCTCTACTTCACTCACTCAAACCTCCTGGCAGCTGCAACTTTCTCACGGCAATCTTTTTCCAGCTGTTCTACGTAGCCTGTGCACTAACTTACCATTAGGAATGCCATGGAGATCCATTAATGAATAGTAGCTGCAATATTGTTTCTGTATTAGTGTTAAAATTTACATTACTGGTTATCAAATCCTGTGGTATTCTAGCTGGAGCGTTCATGACAAAAGCCTTGTTCAAATCTTGGTACAGCATGCATCTTGTACTTTATGACAAGACCTCAGTGCTTTGTGCAACTGTCTTGAAATTTGGATTATCCCATCTTATCCTTGCTGCATTTGGGCAAAAATAGATTTATTTTATTTTCAAGGTATTTTTCTTCTGGCAAACTACTGGCATTAGTTTAATGCATTATATCAGAGGGTTTTAGAGCACCTGTTTTTCCAGTAATTCTCCACGTTGTGAATTCATAATATGTTGTGGAGGAAGATGATATCTCTGTTAGAGAAAAACATTTTTTAAAAATCAACTGCTTAGTAGCCAGGTCAAAGTACACTAATAAAAGACTTGGAATGGGTGAGAATAGGGTGCAAGCTGTGTTCGTTGGAGGAGAGGAACTATGAGAGGCAGTAAAAGAAACTTCCCAAAAATAAGGGATCGTCCTTTGCTCACTGTAGTGAAAATACATATTTTAAATCAGTAGTGCCGAATGGTTCCTACTTGTGAGCCTGTAAGAACCCCAAATAACAGATCTGCACTTCAAGTAAAAATGCTTGTTGTAGAGTCATTTATGGTACAGAAGGAGGCCGTTGGGCCCATCGAGTCCATACCTGCTGTCCATGGTCAGTCCCACTGCCCGCTCAATCCCCGTAGCCCTGCAAGTCTATTTCTCTCCGGTGGCCATCCAACTTCCTCTTGAAGTCATTGATTGTCTCTGCTTCCATCACCCTTGTGGGCAACGAGTTTCAGGTCAGTACCACCCGCTGTGTAAAAAAAGTGCTTTCTCCTATTCCCCCTGCAACTTTTGCCCAAAACTTTCAATCTGTGTCCCCTAGTCCAAGTAATATTAGTTAATGGGAACTATCTTATCTAAGCTTGTTATAATCTTGTACACTTCTGTTAAATATCCCCTCAATCTCCTTTGTTCGAAGGAGAACAGACCTAGATTTTCCAACCTATCCTTATAACTAAAATCCTTCATCCCTGGAACCATTCTGATAGATCTCCTCTGCACCCTCTCAAGGACCCTCACATCCTTCCTGAAGTGTGATGAACAGAATTGAATGCAATACTCCAGTAGGGGCCTAACCAGGGCTTTATAAAGGTTCAGCATACCCTCCCTGCTTTTGTACTCAATGCCTCTATTTATGAAGCCCAAGATCCCATATGCTTTACTAACCATTCTCTCTATATGTCCTGCCACCTTCACAGATCTACACACATGCACCCCCAGGTCCCTCTGTTCCAGCACACTCTTTTGAACTGTGCCATTAAGTATATATTGTCTCTCCCTATTCCTCTGCCAAAATGCATCACCTCACACTTGTCACTATTAAATTCCATCTTCCACCTCTCTGCCCATTCTGCTAGTCTATCCATGTCTTGTTGCAGGCAGTTCATATCATCCTCACTGTTTGCCGCACCTCCAAGTTTGGTGTCATTACCAAATTTTGAGATTCTACTCTGTATTCCAAGATCCAAGTCATTTATCTATATCAAAAAAGCAATGGTCCCAGCACTGACCCTTGGGGAACACCACTGTCTACCATCCTCCAATCTGAAAAGCAACCATTTCCTATGACTTGCTGTTTTCTACCTTTACCTTCTATGGTTAATATGGTTGCTCATTTAAAAAGATAATTCTCCAGGGAATATCTTACAAAACATTTTGGCTTCCAAGATAAACTATATTGCTTTCTGATAAAGAAGAAAACATTTTAAATCTGTCAGTGTGAACAATTTGAATTATATGGTGCGCTTTGATGCTCTGGAGAAGTCATCCAGCACTGAAATTGTTTTCCAGACTTCAGAAAAAAAGGTTCATGCAATTCCTGCAGTAATAATTGTCCAGCTCATGTAGGTCTGCTACTCAGCTATTCTAAGATGAATTACTGCTCCTATATTGTAATGTTGTTATGCAACTGTTTGAATTCTGGTCGACTAATTAGCAAAAACAATACAATGGGTATGAATTCAGTAATTATTTTATATCTTTTAGGGAGCAATACAATCGAAATATCCTTGAGCAAGAAAATCTGGGAAAGGTGAGTGTCTTTCTGTATAATAGGCTATGTAAAGAGTGATATTGTACTTTATGAAAATCTATATTAGCGAACTCATTGCCTTCTGGCAGAAAATGAAGGATCCAGCCAGCTGTCCAGAAGTTCTGGCACAGTGATACCAGAAAGAAAGCTTTGTAGCTGCTGTCATCGGTAACTAATCTCTTGAGAAGAGGCAACATCAGAAGTTGTGAATTCAAGCACGAATTGTAGCAGCAGGGCAGGCATCTCACTTACAGCAACAGCACATTCGCTTTTAAATAGTTGGAAAAGAAACTTGTGCAGTAACGGTAAATAACTGGAGTTGTAAGTTGCGTATTAACTTAATAAATTTTAAAATCTGCTGTCCTTTGATCAGGATTTAAGAATGCTCATTTGTAGCAAGCAGCTAGACTGAGCTGCATTTGTTTAGGGTGGCATGTGATTATTCCCAGATGGCTTTGATGCTGACGCAGATTCACATACTTTTGGACCTGGGACTAAGGTTTCTTCGATATCTTGCTTATTTTACTTTTCCCATGTATGGTTCGGAGCGAGATTATTTGACTTGCCTAAAATAATCTGGCTGTCCACTGAGAATCTAAAATTGTGATCAGTATAGATGAGAGTTTCTTTAATATTAAAATGGGAAGATAATCTTGCATTAATCACACCCAAATTCTGTTTAGGAATTTTTAGCTTCGCACTAATTCTATCAACTGATTGGTGCTGCAGTTCCGTATTTAAAGCCTTTGGGTGGGAGTTAGATGCTATGCTACATGTACTACTGGGTCAAAATAGTGTAGTTTAAAGATTTTAAGATTTTAGGTTTTAAGATTTAAAAGTGTCCTGGGATAACTTTCCTCTTTATCCCCCAGATGGTCTTGCTGAGATCAGGGACTCACCTTGTGGGTGCAGGCATGCATTCTATTGCTCCATATTCAACACATTGTGCTGTGCAACATCAGCAATGCTTATTGTAGCAGTTGAACCACAGAAAACAAACTTTGTTTATTTGTAACCTATACCTCATAATGAAACTGGGTATATGTTAAGCAAAATTTATCATTCAATAGTCTAATGCTTCATTATGCAGCACATCCTGAGTTTACCCGAAAGAACGAATATGTTGCACCAATTTATCTGGATTTTTAACTCCTGCTGTTAGGGCTACATGTCACCTGTGATATAACTGGAATTGAAATTAAGCTTTTTTAAACTTTAAAAGTTAAAGTGGCTCACTGAGGTACCATTCAATTACAATCCATCAGCTCTTTTCTGCCGTTGGAAATCTCACCAGCATGTGGAGACCAGTAAGTATTGTTCTGCATGTATTCTAGTAACCACATTCCAGTATTCTGCCTTGCCATTCAACAGCAATTTGATTGGACAATAAAATGATGGCTATCTACTCATATCACTGTAATAATCAAGGCTGACATTACAGTGTAGTACTGAGGGAGTGCTGCACTGTTGGACATGCTATCTTTTGGATGAAAAGTTACATGTGGCCCTGTCTGCCCCTCAGATGGATGTAAAAGATCCCATGGTACTATTTTGAGGAAGAGCAAGGGAGTTATCCCCAGTGTCCTAGCCAATACTTATCCCTCAATCGGCATCACAAAAGAGGTTATCTGGTCATTATCACATTGCTGATGTAGGAGCTTGCTATGCACAAATTGGCTGTTGTGTTTCCTACGTTAGAAAATGTACTTCAAAAGTACTACTTTGGCTATAAAGCACTTTGGGACATCCTGTGCTCGTGAAAGGTGCTATGTAATTGCAAACCTTTTTATTCTTTTTCTTTGTCAAACATGCCAGCGCATGTTTGCTGCAATATAAATTAAAGTTACATTCTTGCAGTACATTTGGGGACGATTTGGATTTCTAAAACTGAGTCAGAGTATTCTTTTGTCTAGGTTTTCTATATTTGCTGTAATATTTATAATTGGCTTATGGTCTAGTTTTTTATCTTTATGAATAAATAGGAAAAAGTCAGTGGATAATGTCACTTGTTTTCCAAGACGATTCAGCAATTAGAAGCACTTAGATCAGACATTAATTTATTTTCTAGGGGAAAAGTTAATATTTATGCAAGAACCTAAAGAAATATTTACCTTTAATCAAAAAAGTTAAAAAAAAAAACTTTTTTTTGCTTATAAAGGCAAAATATGTTAGTGCTGGAAAATGCACCACTTTTGCCTTTCAGGAGCCCAGTGTTGGCATGAAATCATGTCAAGTATAGTTCAGTCAATTGCAGTTTAAAGCTCCATCAGCAATGCAACTTAGCCCCAACCTCAAAAAGATCATTCCGTACTGCACAAGTAATATTTACATTTCCAACAGCAACTATCCCTCTGACCTCTTACAGTGAGAGTTCTATGTGCTAATGTGCTGCCTACACTAATTTTATGCAAGGTCTCTACAGTCACCAAAGAGAGGATACTTTTGTCCCATTTTGTGAGCCATCTTTGAACCCCATTTCCAGAGATTTTAAAAACTAGTAAACTAAGTAAAAGTGTAAGCTTATATGTTTTGTTGGGCCCAGTGACCTTTTGTGCTGTCTTATTCCGAGAGAAATTTTTTTCCTGATACTTCTCGCTTTGAAAAATATTTTCCTGGAAGAAATATTGTTAACCAAAAGAACTGTGTATGGTGTATTTTTCCAAATGTGCATTCACAGAAATGGTTTGGTGACAATGGCTCCATTCTCACTAGCATACCTCTGTGGAGGTCAAAATTAAATAGGTATGTGTTCAATTCCTGGTACACCAGGATGTATCTGCTTCCTTCAGGGAAGTTCATGCAGTGCCTTACAATTTGGGATTAGCCTCATGAGTAAGATGAATTTGAGGCCATTGAGATCTTAAATATAAGTAATTTCAGTGAAAAGGCAAGGAAATAGAATTCAGTTGAAATGTAAGATCAGCATAGCCACAATGGAATTGAATATCTAGGTCAATATGTTTATAAATGAAGGGCAGGATTTTTGAAGGCCGATGGGGACAGGACTGAAGGTGTGCAGGCCTAGAATTTCACGCTGCCAGCCAGTGTGCCAATTTGCGACACCGTCCCGCCTCCAAACGATTTTCAGGAAGGCTGGATCGGGGCAGAATGCTCCCTACCTGCAAGTGGGTGGCCAATTGAGGTAATTAAGGGACCTATTAAGGCCCCTCTCCCATGCCAACTGGAATTTTCCAGTAGGTAGGAGAGGTTTCCCTCCACGATCACGGTATGGCAGATGTGGCCAATTTTAAATCAATTTTTTTTTTAACCTGGTCTTTAGAGGGCACCTCTCTGCAGACATCGGCAGTTCCCACCTCAGACGATGGGGCTCCAGACGTGTCATTGCTGGAGGGCCTCCTATTGCCCCTCCAGCCATGGGAGCCTGACCCCCCTCCCTGTCCTTGATCTGGCCACTAATTGGTAGCTCGCCAAAAATCATGTCATGTGACTATTCTGGACATTGGCGCAAGGTCGGGGCCCGCATTTGATCTTGACGTCTGGATCCCGACGTCTGGATCATGACCCCAAACGGAAAATCCAGCCCAAAGTGTCAATTGCAATTCAATTGATAAACAAGTCTATTTGGATAATTTTATTTGTGTTAATTTAGAGAATTTCACTAGGTCTCTATACAGAATGTATAAACCTTCAACAAAAAACAGATTGAAAATTTCCTTCGCAACTACATAGACACCAGATTTGTTTCACAGTAACTTAGGTGAGGGGAAATGGCGGTTAAATGCCAATACCAAAAATCTGCTCTCCAAGTTGCGCCATTCCACTATTAGCTTTGGGAAAACGGTGTCTGATTATCTGCTTCACCATTAAATGGCATGAAGTAGTTGTATTTATAGAGCCATAGAGTCAAATTAAACTCACCACAGAAAATGTAGTGCCATTATAAGTGCAAGTACCCTTTTAACGATGGGATAACTGTTAATCACTGCCAATTAACCTCTTTGGCACCAAAAAGTAACTATTAAAAATATGAAGTTTCCCTCCTCCAGGGATTAATTGTTGGAGGTTTAAAAAAATGTCAATTTAATTTTCCTTTCTGTGTTTTTCTCTTTCTCTTAGTCCAATCTATCTTCCCCTTCATTACTCTTTCTGTTCCTGATTTGACACTGAATTCACCCACTCTAGTTTTCAGTTTCTTCTCCATTGTTTCTCTGTTTAATTCACAATCCTTCAATTTGATTGATGAGATACAGTTGCTTATCCCATTCATACCTATCATAACCTCTGCATCACCAACTCGTTCTTTCACACTAAACCCTGTCATCAGGTTTCATGGAGGCACCCAAGATCGCGTCGTTGGCACCAGCTAGACCTCATTGTCACAAGGCGAGCCGCCTTAAACAGTGTTCAAATCACACGCAGCTTCCACAGTGCGGACTGCGACACTGACCACTCCCTGGTGTGCAGCAAGGTTAGACTCAGACCAAAGAAGTTGCATCATTCCAAGCAGAAGGGCCACCCGCGCATCAACACGAGCAGAATTTCTCACCCACAGCTGTTACAAAAATTTCTAAATTCACTTGTAAAAGCCCTTCAAAACACTCCCACAGGGGATGCTGAGACCAAGTGGGCCCACATCAGAGACGCCATCTATGAGTCAGCTTTGACCACCTACGGCAAAAGTGCGAAGAGAAATGCAGACTGGTTTCAATCTCATAATGAAGAGCTGGAACCTGTTATAGCCGTTAAGCGCATTGCATTGTTGAACTACAAGAAAGCCCCCAGCGATTTAACATCCGTAGCACTTAAAGCAGCCAGAAGCACTGCACAAAGAACAGCCAGGCGCTGCGCAAACGACTGCTGGCAACACCTATGCAATCATATTCAGCTGGCCTCAGCCACCGGAAACATCAGAGGAATGTATGATGGCATTAAGAGAGCTCTTGGGCCAACCATCAAGAAGATCACCCCCCTCAAATCTAAATCAGGGGACATAATCACTGACCAACACAAACATTGGACCACTGGGTTGAGCACTACCTAGATCTGTACTCCAGGGAGAATGTTGTCACTGAGACCGCCCTCAATGCAGCCCAGCCTCTACCAGTCATGGATGAGCTGGACATACAGCCAACCAAATCGGAACTCAGTGATGCCGTTGATTCTCCAGCCAGCGGAAAAGCCTCTGGGAAGGACAGCATTACCCCTGAAATAATCAAGAGTGCCAAGCCTGCTATACTCTCAGCACTACATGAACGGCTATGCCTGTGCTGGGACGAGGGAGCAGTACCTCAGGACATGCGTGATGCCAATATCATCACCCTTTATAAAAACAAAGGTGACCGCGGTGACTGCAACAACTACCGTGGAATCTCCCTGCTCAGCATAGTGGGGAAAGTCTTTGCTCGAGTCGCTCTGAACAGGCTCCAGAAGCTGGCCGAGCGCGTCTACCCTGAGGCACAGTGTGGCTTTCATGCAGAGAGATCGACTGTTGACATGCTGTTCTCTCTTCGTCGGATACAGGAGAAATGCCGTGAACAACAGATGCCCCTCTACATTGCTTTCATTGATCTCACCAAAGCCTTTGACCTCGTCAGCAGATGTCATCTCTTCAGACTACTAGAAAAGATTGGATGCCCACCAAAGCTACTAAGTATCATCACCTCATTCCATGACAATATGAAAGGCACAATTCGACATGGTGGCTCCTCATCAGAGCCCTTTCCTATCCTGAGTGGCGTGAAACAGGGCTGTGTTCTCGCACCCACACTTTTTGGGATTTTCTTCTCCCTGCTGCTTTCACATGCGTTCAAGTCCTCTGAAGAAGGAATTTTCCTCCACACAAGATCAGGGGGCAGGTTGTTCAACCTTGCCCGTCTAAGAGCGAAGTCCAAAGTATGGAAAGTCCTCATCAGGGAACTCCTCTTTGCTGACGATGCTGCTTTAACATCTCACACTGAAGAGTGCCTGCAGAGTCTCATCGACAGGTTTGCGGCTGCCTGCAATGAATTTGGCCTAACCATCAGCCTCAAGAAAACGAACCTCATGGGGCAGGATGTCAGAAATGCTCCATCCATCAATATTGGCGACCACGCTCTGGAAGTGGTTCAAGAGTTCACCTACCTAGGCTCAACTATCACCAGTAACCTGTCTCTAGATGCAGAAATCAACAAGCGCATGGGAAAGGCTTCCACTGCTATGTCCAGACTGGCCAAGAGAGTGTGGGAAAATGGCGCACTGACACGGAACACAAAAGTCCGAGTGTATCAAAAGCCTGTGTCCTCAGTACCTTGCTCTATGGCAGCGAGGCCTGGACAACGTATGTCAGCCAAGAGCGACGTCTCAATTCATTCCATCTTCGCAGCCTCCAGAGAATACTTGGCATCAGGTGGCAGGACCCTATCTCCAACACAGAAGTCCTCGAGGCAGCCAACATCTCCAGCTTGTACACACTACTGAGTCAGCGGCGTTTAAGATGGCTTGGCCATGTGAGCCGCATGGAAGATGGCAGGATCCCCAAAGACACATTGTACAGCGAGCTCGCCACTGGTATCAGACCCACCGGCCGTCCATGTCTCCGCTTTAAAGACGTCTACAAACGCGACGTGAAATCATGTGACATTGATCACAAGTCGTGGGAGTCAGTTGCCAGCATTCGCCAGAGCTGGCGGGCAGCCATAAAACGGGGCTAAAATGTGGTGAGTCAAAGAGACTTAGTAGTTGGCAGGAAAAAAGACAGAAGCGCAAGGGGAGAGCCAACTGTGCAACAGCCCCGACAAACAAATTTCTCTGCAGCACCTGTGGAAGAGCCTGTCACTCTAGAATTGGCCTTTGTAGCCACTCCAGGCGCTGCTTCACAAACCACTGACCACCTCCAGGTGTGTATCCATTGTCTCTTGAGATAAGGAGGCCAAAGAGACAGTTGCTTATCCCATTCACTCAGGTCCCAGATACCTGTTTTGCTTGCCTAAAATCAGCCTTTTCCATTCCTTTGCCTAAAATCAGCCTTTTCCATTCCTTTGCATGCTGATATAATGACAATAACACAAATGCCATTTGAAAAAGCACTGTGTTTATGGTCCATACTAAGATATAGATTGATAAGAAAAACTCAATATACCAACTTTGGAATCCATGCAGCTGGGCAATTTCTTTTCAGTTGTTAAATATTTAAAAACTTTTTAAACTATCTTCTTCACTTCCCAGATTGTATATCCTGGACTCTAGGCAGTAGATCACTTAAAGATTTAACAGATTTTCTGATAAAACTGTTTATAAGATGTGCAGATAAGTTTAGCAATAACTTCCTGACAAAAATAATTTGTTGCATGTTCTAGTGAGTCTTGGGAAATATGTTTGGCAGCTGTTAATCAGAACCAAGAATTGCAAGAATGCATCCTGTATTCTCACAGATATCTCCACTCAATAGTACAGTCAGAAAAGATGAAAGCTATTCTCAGAGCTTAGCAGTGTCGGCACTAACTGGTGTTGGGACTTCCCATAGTTTTGGCACGCAGTATTCTGCAAAGGCAAACCACATCCATAATTAATATCTGTAGTACGTGCGACTTAGCTGAAAATGATTTACATAGTGCTAAAGTGGATACTAGTTATGGACATAGTTATCCCTTCTTATCCTAGTTAGTTGTACATTTGAACCACATTAGGATAGATGATCCATTTCATCTGTTCTAAAGGAGCCGTGACAGATTTGAAATTAATTTCTAATTTCAAATAAATCGACTGCTTTTAAATTTTTCAAACATGGTGAAATTCAGAAAGTTTACATTTGAAAAAGAAAGAAAATTACATATTAAGTGCCAACTTGAAAGTCAAAAGGTGAGGAATGTTAAAATTAGGGAGTGGCAGCTATTATCAACACCAAGGGCTTCCCATCTGATGCATATTATGAATTGTATGGAGTTAGAACATCCTCTATAATACCTACCTTAACTTAAATTTCAGAGAAACATATATTGCAGCAGCTGGCATTTACACGGCACCATTTAATGGAAGCAAACATCATGAGGGGTGAGGGAAACGGAAGCAGTGCCGAAGAGGCTTGATCAAAGATGTGGGTTTTAAGGAGGGTCTTGAAGGAGAGAAAAGTGGAAAGGCAGAGTGGTTTAGGGAGAAAATCCCTAATAGTGATGGGAAGTAAAGGCCTGCACAGGTCGGGAAAAAGAACCGGGCCTGACCCGGCCCGCGTTCCTCCGATTTTGCCCTGAGCCGAGCCCAACCATCCCTTTACTTACCTTCTGACTCGGAACCTCCAGGAAGCTGCAGCGCATGCGTGATGACGTCATTGTGACGTCACTCGATTACTGCGTAGACTCTGTTTAGTCCCGGACTCCCAGCTCAGATAAGTTTTATAATTTCAATACCTACCGGCAGAGCACTTACCGTGTGTGTCCGGTCCGGCCAGACTCGAGCCCAAAAGCCGGACCCAAAAGAGGGGCTGACCCGAACCCGACACGTGTCATCTGGTCCCGTCAGGTTCGGATCGGGTAGCAGGCCTTAACTGGGAAGGGGACAGACAGTGGGCAGATGCAAGAGTCAGAGGAATTAGAAAAGTTTTGTTTTTATGGCTGTGGGATAGGGGTGGTAATCTTGCAAAATATTGGAGACAGAATCTTGTATTATGAATTTTTTGGTCTATTTTCTCTTTTTGCCTCCTCTTCTCCTGAAAACAGTGACACATGTAAGTGTATAGTTCTGCAGCCACCAGCATTTATCTGGTACATCCTCTAAGTCGTCACTTTTCAGATATGAGCCTTGATTATATCAAGAGGCTATTTTACTGTGGGGCTAGACTCCAGGAGGGGCACTGGAAAATGATAAACAGAAACTGGGCTTGATTTTTTTTAACACCTCTTCCAGAGAAGCCCTGAAGACAGTTGTAGTTCCCTGACTAAGAGCTGCAAATGCAGCAAAAACCAAAGAATAAAGCTGAGACCTCCTGGTATCTGTAGCTCAGTACCAACAATCCCCTTTTATTTAGTAATCCATCTGCTACTAATTCCATTCGCCTGGGAGGATATTGACCATTAGAAAGATAAGAACCCCAGAGAAGAAACATGTTTGAGTGTCAACATTATAAAACAATGAGATGAGTTTAAGTTGAACTGTGGCTACTGAACACAACTTCTGTTTTCCTTTTGGTACACCAGGAAAATGGTGCATAATGAGACACCCACAGCTATCAGCACAACTCTCCTTGTTTTAAAATTGTGCTGTGACATTAGTCCTGTTAGAGGTATTGTCAGGATGGTGGCTAGAATCTGGGTGTTGCCTATGGTGATATTTCTCAGTACACAAATCTGGGTCTAGGGCACCATCAGACATGTGGATTTTGTGACATTTAGACTGAAGTGTGCATTCAGTAGCAGAAATATTAAGGGAATGCCCAAGTACATCTGTGGGGAAAAAATAGGTTGGTTGGAGTGAAGTATTGCTAATGATGAATGATTTCAAAAGGATAACGGATTGGCACGTGAAGGAAATAAACTTGCAGGTCTAAGGGAAACGGGACTGACTGGATTGCCCCACAGAGATGGAGACAGAGACAGACAAGGAGGCATGGACTCAATAGGCTGAATGACCACTTCATGTGCCATTATGACGCTTGATCACAAAGCTGATGTTAATTTATGCTGCAGATGTCATGAATTTCATTTGAATTTAAGGGGGCACAGAACAAATGTTACTTGTCCAAATTTGCTGTTTATTAGAGTCTTTACTGGATTCATTCAAGTGAATGGTTACTGTTGGACAGGGTTTAAAGACTTGGGACTTACCCAGATTTTATTTTACTGAGGAAACTTATCAGTTGTCAAGGAGGGAAATTTCATTCATCTAAGATGAATTTCAATCTATTCCCACAGATAAAAAGAAAGTTATTTATCTCATTGAAGTATTCCATCCCCAAGTAGCTAACTTTGGAGTATTCTATAGCAGTTATCAAAAACACAGTTCAAAGTAGGGATAATTAGATTTTTTATTGGGGCTTTATTTGGGCAGATTAGAAATTATACCACACTACAATGCATTTGAGCAATGGCAGCAAATGAATAGCTCAGTTATAATGGACGGTTACTGTAAGGTGTAACTTCAGAACCAGGCTAATAGTGTAAAATCAGGGCAACCTGTTTCCTGGCCAGAAAATTGGGATGGAAGCCATTTCCACCTCAAAATTTATCCATCCAAATTTTTAAATGCAATCTGGTCCTTCCCACAAGCTGTACACCAAGTCCCTTTGCAGCTAATTTAAATGTATTTCACTGAAAGTTAGTGACACTGCTGCCCGGAATCTCCTAGATTTATGCTCATAATGCACTAGTGGGTAAGTTAGAATGAGAAATATAATGTGTAGCTGTTTCCAGAATCAGCTGAGACTGCTGGATGTGAAAAATATTTGAACTGAAGTGTGTGAAGAGTTTAAGTAATAATTACTGCAGACAGGATTGTCTTTTTGGGGTGTGTTTCTTTTGTTGCAGTGAGCATTGACAACATTGGTCTTGCATCTGTTTCTCACCCCCCCAAGGCAGCCAATCAGGAGATTTTGTTTCCAGGCTCCCATCAATAGTGAGACTTTTTTTTATTCTTCCATGGGATGTGAGTGTCGCTGGAAAGGTCAGTATTTCTTGCTCATCCCTAATCGCTGTTGTGAAGGTGGTGAACCGCGTTCTTGAACCGCTGCAGTCCATCTGCTGTAGGTACACTAACCGTGCTGTTAGGAAGCTGTTAGGTTTAGACCCAGTGACAGTGAAGAAACAAAGATATATTTCCAAGTCAGGATAGTGTGCGGCTGGGAGGGGAACTTGCAGGTGGTGGTGCTCCCATGTGTCTGCAGCCCTTGTCCTTCTAGGTGGTGGCGGTCATGGGTGTGGAAAGTGCTGTCAAAGGAGGCTTGGCAAGTTGCTGCAATGCATCAGAAGTGGAGGGAGTGAATGTTTAAGGTGGTAGATAGGGTGCTGATCAAATGGGCTGCTTTGTCCTGGATAGTGTTGAGCTTCTTAAGCTGCACTCATCCAGGCAAGTGGAGAGTATTCCATCACACTGCTGACTTGTGCCTTGTAGATGGTGGACAGGCTTTGGGGAGTCAGGAGGTGAGTTACTCGCCACAGAATTCCCAGCCTGCTCTGAACTGTTGTAGCAACAGTATTTATATGGTTCGTCCAGTTCAGTTTCTGGTCGATGGTAACCCCCAGGGTGGTGGGGGAATTCAGTGATGGTAATGCCAAGGGAAGATGGTTAGATTCTCTCTTGTTGGAGATGGTCATTGCCTGGCACTTGTATGGCAGGAATGTTACTTGCCACTTAACAGATCAAGCCTGAATGTTGTCTCGGTCTTGTTGCACGAGGACATGGACTGCTTCAGTATCTGAGGAGTCGCGAATGGTACTAACCACTCTGTAGTCATCAGCAAACATCCCCACTTCTCACCTCATGACAGAGGGAAGGTCATTGATGAAGCAGCTGAAGATGGTTGGGCCTAGGACACTACCCTGAGGAACTCCTGCAGCGATGTCCTGGAGCTCAGATGATTGACCTCCAACAACCACAACCGTCTTCCTTTGTGTTGGGTATGACTCCAACTAATGGAGAGTTTTCCCCTTGATTTCCATTGGCTTCAATTTTGCTAGGTCTCCTTGATGCCAAATGCTACTTGATGTCAAGGGCAGTTACTCTCGCCTCACCTCTTGAATTCAGCTCTTCGTCTTTGTTTGGACCAAGGCTGTAATGAGGTCTGGAGCCCTGGTGGAACTCAAACTAAGCATCAGTGAGCAGGTTATTGCTGCGTAAGTGCTGCTTGATAGCACTGCCGACAACACCTTCCATCCCTTTGCTGATGATCAAGAGTAGACTGACGGGGCAGTAATTGGTTGGATTGGATTTGTCCTGCATTTTGTGGACAGGACATACCTGGGCAATTTTCCACATTGCCAGTGTTGTAACTGTCCTGGAACAGCTAGGCAAGGGGTGCAGCTAGTTCTCAAGCACAAGACTTGTGCTATTGGGATGTTGTCAGGGCCTGTAGCCTTTGCTGTATTTTGTTTCTTAATATCACATGGAGTGAATTGAATTGGTTTAAGACTGGCATCGGTGATGCTGAGGAGCTCAGGAGGAGGCCAAGAGGAATCATCCATTCAGCACTTCTGGCTGAAGATAGTTGCAAATGTTTTATAAGAACATAAGAAATAGGAGCAGGAGTAGGCTATTCAGCACCTGAAGCCTGTGCCGCCATCATAGAGTCATAGAGAGATACAGCACTGAAACAGGCTCTTCGGCCCACCGAGTCTGTGCCGACCATCAACCACCCATTTATACTAATCCTACATTAATACCATATTTCCTACCATATCCCCACCTGTCCCTATATTTCCCTACCACCTACCTATACTAGGGGCAATTTATAATGGCCAATTTACCTATCAACCTGCAAGTCTTCGGCTGTGGGAGGAAAACGGAGCACCCGGCGGAAACGCACGCGGTCACAGGGAGAACTTGCAAACTCCACACAGGCAGTACCCAGAACTGAACCCGGGATAATTTCAGGGTCACCATTAGACCAGCTTTTAATTCCAGATTTATTAACCCACCATCTGCTGTGGTGGGCTTCGAACCCATGTCCCGAGAGCATTAGTCTGGGCTCTGGATTACTAGTCCAGTGACATTACCACTATGCCACCACCTCCCTATGGCTGATCTGATCGTGGCTTCAAGTCCACTTTCCTGCCCCATAACCTTTGACTTCCTTGTAGATCAAAGTGTGTCTAATTCAGCCTTGAATATATTAAATGACCCAGCCTCCACTGATGTCTGGGGTAGAGAATTCAAAAGATTAACAACCCTCTGAGAGAGAAAATTCCTCCTAATCTCTGTCTCAAATGGGAGACCCCTTATTCTGAAACTGTGCCCCCAGTTCCAGATTCCTCCGTGAGGTGAAACATCTACCCTGCCAAGCCCCTTGAGAATCTTGCATTTCAAGTAGATCACCTCTCATTCTTCTCACTCCAATGAGTATAGGCCCAACCTTCATCCCAAGAATCAACCCAGTGAACCTTCTCTGAACTGCCTCCAATGCAAGTATATCCCTCTTTAAATAAGGTGACCAAAACTGTAGGCAATACACTAGGTGTGGTCTCACCAACATCCTATACGGTTCTACAGTTATACTCCATCCCCTTTTCAATAAAGGGCAACATTCCATTTGCCTTCCTAATTACTTGCTATATCTGCATGCTAACTTTGTGATTCATGTATGAGGACACCCTTTGTACCACAGCATCGTCATCTCTCTCTATTTAAATGTTCTGCTTTTCTATACTTACTACCAAAGTGGATAACCTAACATTTTCCCACATTATATGCCATCTGCCAAATTTTTGTCCACTCAGTTGACCTATCTATTTCCCTTTGAAGACTCTTTGTAACACAACTTGCTTTCCCACTATCTTTGTATCATCAGCAAGTTTGGCTACAATAAACTCTGTCCCTTCACCCCATCTATTAATATAGATCATAAATAGTTGAGGCCCCAGCACTGATCCCTATAGCACCCCACTAGTTACAGTTTGCCAACCTAAAAATGACCCATTTGTCCCAACTCTCTGTTTCCTGTTAGTTAGTCAATCCTCTATCCATTCTTATAGGTTACCCCCAACACCATGAGCTCTTATCTAGTGCAGTAACCTTTTATGTGGCACCTTATCGCATGCCTTTTGGAAATCCAAATACGTTTGCCGGTTCCCCTTAATCCACACTGGTTGTTACATCCTCGAAGAACTCTAATAAATTTGATAAACACCATTTTCCTTTCATAAAACCATGCTGACTCTACTTGATTGTATTAAGATTTTCTAAATGTTCTGCTACTACTTCCTTAATAATGGATTGCAGCATTTTCCCAATGACAGACATTAGGCTAACTGGCCTTTAGTTTCCTACTTTCTGTCTCCCTCCTTTCTTAAAAAAGTGCGTTACATTTGTGGTTTTCGAATCTGCTGGAACCTTTCCAGAATCTAGGGAATTTTGGAAGATTACAACCAATGCATCCACTATCTCTGCAGCTACTTCTTTTAAGACCCTAGGATGCAGGGCATCAGGTCCAGGGTACTTGTCAGCCTTTAGTCCCATTAGTTTTCCGAGTACTTTTTATCTAGTGCTAGTGATTGTTTCAAGTTTCTTCCTCCCTTTTGCCCCTTGATTTTCTACTATTCTTGGGATGTTTTTAGTGTCTTTTAGTGTGATATTAGATACAAAATACTTGTTCAGAGTATTTCCTTGTTTCCCATTGTTGATTCCCCAGTCTCATCCTCTAAGGGAAAAACGTTTTCTTTAGCTACTTTTCTTCCTTCGTAAGAACTTCCACAAGTATGTACAATCTGTTTTTATATTGATTGCTAGTTTACTTGTAAATTTAATTTTTTCCCTATTTTAGTCATCCTTTGCTGGTTTGTAAAATGTTCTCAATCTTCTGGCCTACCACTAATCTTCACAGCATTGTACACTTATTCTTTCAATTTGATACCATCCTTGACTTCCTTAGTTAGCCAAGGGTGGTTCATTCTACTTGTAGAGTCTTTCTTTCTCAATGGAATATATCTTTGTTGAGAGTTATGAAATATCTCCTTAAATGTCTGCCACTGATTGTCTACTGTCTTACCTTTTATCCTATTTTCCTAGTGCACTTGAGCCAACTCTATCTTCATACCTTTATATTGCCTTTATTTAAATTTAAAACACTAGTTTCAGACCCAAATTTCTCACCATCAAATTGAATGTTAAATTCTATCATGTTATGATCACTGTTCCCTAGAGGATCCTTAAGTATGAGATTATTAATTAATCCTGTCTCATAACACATTACCAGGGTTTCTTGGTTGCTTCCTCAAAGTATTGTTCTCAGAAACTGTCCCTAATGCAACTCTATAAACTCATCCTCCAGGTTACCTTTGCCAATTTGGTTTGTCCAATCTATACGAAGATTACAATTCCCCGCGATTATTGCAGTACTTTTCTTACAAGCCCCCATTATTTCTTGATTTATACTCTGTCCTTTTCTTTCTTTCTTTTGGGCCTCCTTATCTCGAGAGACAATGGATACGCGCCTGGAGGTGGTCAGTGGTTTGTGAAGCAGTGCCTGGAGTGGCTATAAAGGCCAATTCTGGAGTGACAGGCTCTTCCACAGGTGCTGCAGAGAAATTTGTTTGTCGGGGCTGTTGCACAGTTGGCTCTCCCCTTGCGCCTCTGTCTTTTTTCCTGCCAACTACTAAGTCTCTTTGACTCGCCACAATTTAGCCCTGTCTTTATGGCTGCCCGCCAGCTCTGGCGAATGCTGGCAACTGACTCCCACGACTTGTGATCAATGTCACACGATTCCATGTCGGGTTTGCAGACGTCTTTATAGCGGAGACATGGACGGCCGGTGGGTCTGATACCAGTGGCGAGCTCGCTGTACAATGTGTCTTTGGGGATCCTGCCATCTTCCATGCGGCTCACATGGCCAAGCCATCTCAAGCGCCGCTGACTCAGTAGTGTGTATAAGCTGGGGGTGTTGGCCGCTTCAAGGACTTCTGTGTTGGAGATATAGTCCTGCCACCTGATGCCAAGTATTCTCCGAAGGCAGCGAAGATGGAATGAATTGAGACGTCGCTCTTGGCTGGCATACGTTGTCCAGGCCTCGCTGCCGTAGAGCAAGGTACTGAGGACACAGGCCTGATACACTCGGACTTTTGTGTTCCGTGTCAGTGCGCCATTTTCCCACACTCTCTTGGCCAGTCTGGACATAGCAGTGGAAGCCTTACCCATGCGCTTACCCATATTCTGTCCTACAGTGTAGCTATAAATAACTCCCACCAGTGACTTCTTTCCCTTGCTATTTCTTATCTTCACCCAAACTGATTCTACATCTTGATCTTCCAAGCCAAGATCATTTCTCACTACTGTATTAATCTCATCCTTTATTAACAGAGCTACCCCACCTCCTTTTCCTTTCTTCCTATCCTTTTGAAATGTTAGATACCCTTGCATATTCAGTTCCCAGCCTTGGTCACCTTGCAACCACATCTCTGCAATAGCTATCAGATCATACCTATTTATTTCCATTTGTGCCATCAATTCACCTATCTTCTTACGAGTGCTGTGTGCGTGCGGATAAAAAGCCTTTAATTCTGTCTTTTTACCATTTTTCCATACTTTGACCCACTCATGTTTGTACGCTCCATCCCTTCCTGTCACACCCTGGTTATCATTATCCATATCGCTACCCTGCACTATTGCCTTGTTCTTTCTCCTTAGCTTTCTAAATTTCCCCCCGCCTGAACCCTCCCCACACCACCCCCCGCCACTACCGCCACTATTTAGTTTAAAGCCCTCTCTACAGCCCTAGTTATTTGATTCCCCAGGTCACTGGTGCCAGCGTCCATGCATTGAAACACATTTCTCCCACGCCAGTCTTTGAGCCACGCATTCAATTCTCTGATCTTGTTTGCCCTATGCCAATTTGCTCATGGCTCAGGTAGTAATCCAGAAATTATGACCTTTGTGGTTCTGCTTTTTAATTTAGGCCCTAGCTGCTCAGACTCCCTTAGCAGAGCTTCTTTCTTAGTCCTGCCTATGTTGATGGTACCCACATGCGCCATGACAACTGGATCCTTCCCCTCCCACTCCAATTTCCTTAAACCTGGCACCAGGCAGGCAACACACCCTTTGGGACTCACACTCCTGGCTGCAGAGAACAGTATCCGGCCTTCTAACTAAAATGCCCCCTACTATTACCACATTCTTTTTTACACCCCCAACTTGAATAGCCCCCTGTACCATGAAAGAGGAGCAACAGGAAAGATTGGGAGAAGGAGTTTGAGGCAGTATTAATGGTGAATGCACCCCAGAAGAAATGAATACTTTAGAGGAGAGCTGTACAAAAAGAGTGCACTTCACAAAGAAGCAGCAGGACAGCCGTACAAGCCACTACATCAGGATCTGCAGTCAGTCATCTGCCCACACTGCTCTATTTGTGGCTGTTAGGTGATGAGCATACACAGCTTTTATGGTACTGCATCATTCCAGGCATCCACAGGGGATCTCTAATATCAGTACAGGCATGTGTTCAATAGGTGAGTGACACGCTTTTCAGAAGAGCTGGGGAATGCATTCAGTTTGGCATTACACCAAGCAAGCAGCATAAAAGGACATCCAGTTTTATGTGGTTGCTCCCAAGGCCCAGGATGCATAGATGCCATCCATTTTGATTTTGTAGCCACACAGTTAATCCCTTTACTTTCTCAACAGAAAGGGCTTCCACTTATGGAACTTGGATTATATTTGACAACAATGATCCTGCATATATAGGCAAGATTTTCTAGCAGTTGCAAAATGAATTCATTCTTTGGAATTCAACTCGCCCTGAATTATGTCAACAGATGGCTTGTGGGTGACAAGGTGTACCCTTTGCTCCCAAGGATAATGACTGTGCTGAGAGCTGAAAAATCAACAGGATTGCTGCAACAAAGTACTAATCTCCACTATAGTGATCATCAAAAGGAGTATCAGGGTCTTAAAGGGGCATTTTAATGGCCATAACAGGTCATGAGGGGCTCTGCAGTATGCTCCAGCTCATGTTTCCTGCATTGTTAAAGCCTGCTATGTTCAGTACAGCACTGTCATACAAAAAGGCTTGGATTTGGACATCGCAAGATAGTCCTTGCTGCTTTAGAGGCTGATGTACTTGAAGGAGAGTATCAGGGTGACAGTCACTTAGAAGATTTCTCAGTGACTGCTGCAAGGATATCAGAGCACTGACATTTCCCTTCTGTTTAACACAGTCACTGAATAGTCCACATACTATTTTTATGCTTTCATATCAGATTCAGTCAGAAACTCATCCAGCTCCTTCTTTAATGCTTTCAGCAAATCCATTTTCACTGCACAAGCCAGCAACTTGTTCAAAAGGTTAATGGCTCTCTGAAAAGCAAATCCTCTTCACATAAGAACCTAAGAAATGGGAGCCGGAGTAGGTCATTCAGCCCTTCGAGCCTGCTCTGCCATTCAATGAGATCATGGCTGATCTTCTACCTCAACTCCACTTCCTGCACTATTTCCAATATCCCTTAATTCCCTTGCTACCCAAAAATCTGTCAGCCTATGTGTTGAATAGACTCAGCGACTGAGCATCCACCATTTACTGGGCTAGAGAATTCCAAAGATTGACAACCCTTTGAGTGAAGAAATTTCTCCTCCTCTTAGTCCTAATTGGCCGACCCCTTATTCTGAGACTGACCCCTGGTTCTAGATTCCCCAGCCAGGAGTAGCATCCTCTCAGCATCTACCATGTCAAGTCCCTTAAGAATTTTGTATGTGTCAATTAGATCACCTCTCTCTATCTAAGCTGGATCTTTGTTTACCTAACTTGTATATATGTTATAAAAACAAGAAATACTGGAAATACTCAGCAGGTCTGGCAGCATCGGTGGAGAGAGAAGCAGAGTTAACGTTTCAGGTCAGTGACCCTTCTTCAGAACTGGCAAATATTAGAAATGTCAAAGGTTATAAGCAAGTAAAGCGGGGGTGGGGCAAGAGATAACAAAAGAGAAGGTATAGATAGGACAAGGTCACAGAATAGCTAACCAGAAGTTCGTAGAGCAAACACAAACAATATGTTAATGGTGTGTTGAAAGACAAAGCATTAGTACAGATAGGGTGTTAACGGACTGAGAATTGAACAGCCCAAGTTCTTTGGGCCTCCTTATCTCGAGAGACAATGGATATGCGCCTGGAGGTGGTCAGTGGTTTGTGAAGCAGCGCCTGGAGTGGCTATAAAGGCCAATTCTGGAGTGACAGGCTCTTCCACAGGTGCTGCAGAGAAATTTGTTTGTCGGGGCTGTTGCACAGTTGGCTCTCCCCTTGCGCCTCTGTCTTTTTTCCTGCCAACTACTAAGTCTCTTCGACTCGCTACAATTTAGCCCTGTCTTTATGGCTGCCCGCCAGCTCTGGCGAATGCTGGCAACTGACTCCCACGACTTGTGATCAATGTCACACGATTTCATGTCGGGTTTGCAGACGTCTTTATAGCGGAGACATGGACGGCCGGTGGGTCTGATACCAGTGGCGAGCTCGCTGTACAATGTGTCTTTGGGGATCCTGCCATCTTCCATGCGGCTCACATGGCCAAGCCATCTCAAGCGCCGCTGACTCAGTAGTGTGTATAAGCTGGGGGTGTTGGCCGCTTCAAGGACTTCTGTGTTGGAGATATAGTCCTGCCACCTGATGCCAAGTATTCTCCGAAGGCAGCGAAGATGGAATGAATTGAGACGTCGCTCTTGGCTGGCATACGTTGTCCAGGCCTCGCTGCCGTAGAGCAAGGTACTGAGGACACAGGCCTGATACACTCGGACTTTTGTGTTCCGTGTCAGTGCGCCATTTTCCCACACTCTCTTGGCCAGTCTGGACATAGCAGTGGAAGCCTTACCCATGCGCTTGTTGATTTCTGCATCTAGAGACAGGTTACTGGTGATAGTTGAGCCTAGGTAGGTGAACTCTTGAACCACTTCCAGAGCGTGGTCGCCAATATTGATGGATGGAGCATTTCTGACGTCCTGCCCCATGATGTTCGTTTTCTTGAGGCTGATGGTTAGGCCAAATTCATTGCAGGCAGACGCAAACCTGTCGATGAGACTCTGCAGGCACTCTTCAGTGTGAGATGTTAAAGCAGCATCGTCAGCAAAGAGGAGTTCTCTGATGAGGACTTTCCGTACTTTGGACTTCGCTCTTAGACGGGCAAGGTTGAACAACCTGCCCCCTGATCTTGTGTGGAGGAAAATTCCTTCTTCAGAGGATTTTGAAGTACAAGCATGGAAAAAAAAGTGGGTAAGCAAACTGAACAAACTAAGATGAAATAAAATAAAATAAACGCAAAAAATATACATAAATAAAAAAGGAAAAAGAAAAAAAAACTAAAAATAAAAGTAAAATGGGGAGCCCGTCATGCTCTGAAATTATTGAACTCAATGTTCAATCCGGCAGGCTGTAGTGTGCCTAATCAGTAAATGAGATGCTGTTCCTTGAGCTTGTGTTGATGTTCACTGGAATACTGCAGCAATCCTAGGATATAGATGTGAGCATGAGCGCAGGGGGGTGTTTTGAAATGGCAAGCAACCGGAAGCTCAGGGTCCTGCTTGCGGACTGAACGGAGGTGTTCCGCAAAGCAGTCACCCAGTCTGCGTTTGGTCTCCTCAGTGTAGAGGAGACTACATTGTGAGCAGCGAATACAGTATACTACATTGAATGAAGTGCAAGTAAATCACTACTTCACCTGAAAGGAGTCTTTGGGGCCTGGGATAGTGAGGAGAGAGGAGGTAAATGGGCAGGTATTACACCTCCTGCGATTGCAGGGGAAGGTGCCATGGGAAGGAGACGAGGTGGTGAGGGTAATGGAGGAGTGGAGCAGGGTGTCACGGAGGGAACGATCCCTTCGGAATGCTGACGGGAAGGGAGGGGAAGTTGCGTTTGGTAGTGGCATCACGCTGGAGGTGGCGGAAATGGCGGAGGATGATCCTTTGGATATGGAGGCTGATGGGGTGGAAAGTGAGGACAAGGGGAACCCTGTTGCGGTTCTGGGAGGGAGGGGATATGTATATATGTTTCCTGGTTCTCAACTTACCTAATTAAAATAGTGTATCTTGGCATCAGGTGGCAGGACCACATCTCCAACACAGAAGTCCTCGAGGCTGCCAACATCCCCAGGTTATACATACTACTGAGTCAGCGGTGCTTGAGATGGCTTGGCCATGTGAGCCGCATGGAAGATGGCAGGATCCCCAAGGACACATTGTACAGCGAGCTCGCCACTGGTCTCAGACCTACCGGCCGTCCATATCTCCGCTTTAAAGACGTCTGCAAACACGACATGAAGTCCTGTAATATTGATCACAAGTCGTGGGAGTCAGTTGCCAGCGATCGCCAGAGCTGGCGGGCAGCCGTAAAGGCGGGGCTAAAATGTGGCGAGTTGAAGAGACTTAGCAGTTGGCAGGAAAAAAGACAGAAGCGCAAGGGGAGAGCCAACTGTGTAACAGCCCCGGCAACCAATTTTATCTGCAGCACCTGTGGAAGAGTCTGTCACTCTAGTATTGGCCTTTATAGCCACTCCAGGCACTGATCCACAAACCACTGACCATCTCCAGGCGCTTACCCATTGTCTCCCGAGACAAGGAGGCCAAAGAAGAAGAAGAAAAAAGAAGGATCTACATGGACACAATCTATTCTCTGATTGGCAGGATGTGACGACGGAGTCCCACAGGAGTCTGTGCTGGGGCGTCAACTTTTTGCAATTTATATCAATGACTTAGATGAGGGGAGCGATGACATGGTAGCTAACTTGGCAGATGACACAAAAATAGATAGGAAAGTATTTTGTGAAGAGGACATAGGAGATTGCAGACCGATATAGATACGTTGAGTGAGTGGGCAAAAATCTGGCAGATGGAGTATAATGTGGGAAAATGTGAAGTTGTTCACTTCGGCAGGAAGAATAAAAAAGCGGAGTATTACTTAAATGGAAAACGACTGCAGAATTCCGAGGTGCATTTGATCTTGGTGTTCTTGTGCATGTGCCACAAAAAGTTAGTATGCAGGTACAGCAAGTAATAAAGAAGGCTAATGGAATGCTATCCTTTATTATGAGAGGAATTGAAAATAAAAGTAAGGATGTTATGCTTCCGTTGTACAGGGCATTGATGAGACCACATCTTGAATACTGTGTGCAGTTTTGGTCTCCTTATTTAAGGATGTAAATGCGTTAGAGGCGGTTCAGAGGAGGTTTACTAGATTGATACCTGGAATGAGCGGGTTGTCTTATGAGGAAAGGTTGGACAGACTGGGCTTGTTTTCACTGAAGAGTGAGGGGAGACTTGATTGAAGTTAATAAGATCCTGAACGGTCTTGACAAGGTGGATGTGGAAAGGATGTTTCCTCTTGTGGGTGAGTCCAGACTAGGGGGCACTGTTTTAAAATTAGGGGCTGCCCTTTTAGGACAGAGATGAGGAGAATTTGTATTTTTTTAAAAGACAAGCTGCCAGGAAAGTCATCCTTTCAACTTAAGATGATCATCTAGTTTGCTACACTGTATCCTACATTGCAAAGGACTTTGAGGAGAGAGACAAAATGTCTGCTAAGTCCCCAGTAAGAACCAAGACCCAGGAAGTTTAAAGGAATTGCCTGTTCTCTCAGCAAGAAGAAGAAATACGGCTAAATGCTGTGTCTGAATCACTGAATGACTGTCATGTGACAAGCCCCTCTCCATCTGTGGTTTCAAGCTGGTGTTTTGTCTGCAGCAAAGAAGAAGCAACTGGACTCTGACATGAACAGACCCTAAGTGGGGGTCTCTCTGAAAGCTTTTAAATCCTGCCAGTTGACTGACCACCTTTGCATACTCAGGTTACAATCAGAAACCCCATTGGAGGAAATCATCCGCATTGCTATCTCCAAGAGACTCACCAAATTAGTCATCTACCTTTTCATATCAAAGGCCTCAGGACCACTGAATTGAGCTAGAAGCCAGCCGAATCACCTAACGCCACAGACTGTGTTCCCCTTTTTCTATGGACTCTAACTCAACCAATCTACCTCTTCCCACTCTAATCTATTTGTTTGTGTGTGTGTGTGTGTGTGTGTGTGTGTGTGAGAGAGAGAGTGAAAGTTGGTGCATTGTTTATTATTAGTTCGGTTTAGGTACAATAAAGTTAAACCTTTTTTTGTTAACTCAAGAAAACCAGTCCGATTGGTTCTTGTTATGATCATAGCAAGTATAAGTCATCAAACACCTACTGAATTGCCCAGAACATCCACTTTAAGAAATAATTAAATCTGTTGTGGCCTAACAAGGAGAGGAAAAAGAGAGAAGCCCTTCAAGCTCTCCTCACTTGACTGTAACAACATGGTTGGCATTAGCCCGACCCATGTGAATAATACTGCATTTATCTATATTAAATTACTCCTGTCAGACAAGGACCACTTCCCCACATAACATCTAGATCTAACTGTTGTCATTTCTTTCTCATCTAAGATTCTGATGCTCGAGCAAATCTTTGTATCATTTGCAAACTTGCAACAGTTCTCTAATGTCTTTATCCAAATCATCAGTGAAGAGTGGGAAAAAAATTACTTGCATTTATATATCAACTTTCACAACCAAGTACTTTTGAAGCATTATCACAAATAATATAGGAAACGCTGCAGGCACTTTGCGCGCAGCAAGGTTCCACACAAACTTAATGACCAGATAATCTGTGTATTAGTGATGTTTATTGTGGGATGAATAATACCCAGGATAGTGGGAGAACTCTCCTACTCTTCTTCGAAGAATTGCCATGGGATCTTGTATGTCCACCTGAGAAGGCAAACAGGTCCTCAGTTTAATGTATCATCCGAAAAATGGTGCCTCCAACCGTGCAGCACTCCCTCAGTACTGTTGTGGCATGCCAGCTTATTTTTGTGCTCAACCTTCTGACTCGAGAGTGCTACCAGTGAGTCATGGCTGACAGTGTGACAAGCAACAGTCCTAACACTGGGACCTGTAGCGCTCCACCAGTAATCAATTTTCATACAGAACCACTAACATTCATAACAACCTTCTGCCTACGAGAATGCAACCAAGTCATTATCCAACTCAAGATCTGTCCTCCAATCATCCAATCTTATAAGGTAGCTTATTGTAGGAGAAGCAAAATGATACACATCTGCTCACTATATATTGCTTGTTCCATGAGATATGATTTGCAGGGGTAATTTCCTGGCTTTTATATAAAAAAAATTCTGAGTGACAGAAATTAGAGGTTTATGCACAAGGTGGGCATTGCATGAATACATCCCATAGTAACTGTCTCGCAGAAGTCATAACTGTGAGAGAGTTTGGATGGGCTCTTTGTGTTTCTATGCTATTAGAATCTGTAAGCTATGATAGAACTTGAGCTGAGCCAGTTTTTGATGCATTCCCTGCTGAAGGAAGCAGTGCACAAATTATCATGATTTGCTGGCAGTTTCAGCCTCCAGAAATCAACTTGAGGCAGCCACAGAACGTCCAAGTTTGCCACATTCCTGCTGCCATTTTGTACATTAACTAAGCACTATATTTGGATCCTGTCCCAACTATACAGCAATTTAAATTTGAGTGCCTTTCATTTAGGAATGTCTACCACATCACTTTGTATTCCATGTCTCTCTCTATGCACCTAGAATTGTAGCTGCAGACTGTGTTACATGTTATACATTACTGTTTCATTCCTTTCTAATAATGCGCCTAGTGGATTATAGACCAGTTTTATTGATCATTTAAGAAAGCAAAATACTAAAATTCATTGCTGTCTCATGGGGTTGCATTACTTGTGAAGAAAGGTGCATGACAGAAAAGCCAAGAGTACATTAGACTTGATCTGATTGTCTCCTGAAACTACACATGCACATTCAAATTGTTGTAACTCACCCATAGCCTAATTAATCAGATAGGAATATAGAGTCCTGTTTGCATTTGCTGTAAAGTGGATTGCATTCAGTAGATGTTTTTTGAACACAACGTATGCTGCATGATCAGGATTAACTGATTGAGATTGGTCTTTGCTTGATGTACAAGAACAAAGCAAATGCATTATGACTATTTTAGGTAGCATTCTGCAGACATGTTCAAAGTTTTCCCTTAAGATCCAATTTGCTTTTCTATCATTGAATGAAGGGTAGTTGACAAAACTTATGCATCTTAGTTCAGTTGCAGCAAGTAACATCATATCGTTGACTATTAATGATCTTTTTAAAGACAGTGTTATACCAAGGTTAGCATTTAGCATTGGAAACTATGCCAATTGCAACATTTTAATAGCAGCTATCTGGTAATAGATGAGTTATCCAGGAGAGCATTTTTCATTCAGTAGACTTGTCTTTCTGGAGAGAAAGTACTTTACAAATAAATTGGCAAAACATTTCCTTCAAAGATAATTGTATTTGTGTGCACTTTTGAAGTTATTGACCTGACTCCAACAGTGACATTCAGGTCAACTAACAAGACAAAATACTTAAGCAGGTAGCCTAGTAGTGATTCCTCCCTAGTGATCTGAGTTTGAATCCTCGCTATTTAATGATGTTTACTCAGGTTTTCTCTGGGTACTGAGATTTGTCAATGTCACAGCAGTCTGGTAGAAAGGAAAAGCTGGTCGGGAGGCATTGTCCACTTTGCGTCCATACAAGTGGCCATCTGGGTTAGGGTGGATTAGCAAATAAGCAACAACAACTTGCATTTATATAGCACCTTTACCATAGTAAAACTTCCCAATGTACTTCACATCAGTGATTATCAAATAAAATTTGACACCCAGCCACATAGAGAGAGGTGGAGAGGTTTAGAGAGGGAATTCCAGAGCTTAGGGCCTAAGCAACTGAAGGCACGGCAGCCAGTGGTGGATTGAAGAAAATAAGAAATATGCAAGAGGCCAGAACCGGGGAACACCGAGATCTCAGAGTTATAGGGCTGGAGGGGCTAGAAAACGAGGATGATAATTGTAAAATCCAGGCTTTGCTGAACCAGGAGCCAATGTAGGTCAGCGAGCACAGAGGTGATGGGTGAGGAGGACCTGGTACAAGGTCGGATACGTGCAGCAGAGTTTATAATGAGCTCAAGTTTATGGGTACTACAAGGTTAGAGGCTGGTCAGAAGCGCATTGGAATCGTTGAGTCTAGAGATAACAAAGGCATCGATGAGGGTTTCAGCAACATTTTTATGAGCTGAGGCAAGGACAGAAACAGACGATGTTATGGAGGTGGAATTAGGCAGTGCTGGTGATGGAGAGGATATGTGATTGGAAGCTTAGCTCAGGGACAAATCGTACAGCAAGATCTATTAATTGGATCCATGATGCTGTTCCCATACTGGGCTGTCTAGCCTTTGATTAAGAAGGATTGTATTTGTGAGAGGAGAGAATTATAAAACCTTTCCATAACAATTCCAGGAAATAATTTCAGAACATTTTAGTATCACACTAAAAGATCACTGCTAACAGTGATTCTCTTGCCATATGTTACAGCCTAGAATCAATGGACCAATTTGGAAAGCAGTATATAGGACACAAGGACGCAACTCAGCCCATTGTGTCTGCTGTTTGCCCTGTGCTGACTCTGTAGCCTTGTATATTCCTCTGCTTCAGATATTTATCCTGTTTTCCCTTAGATGTTACAATGGTCTTTGCCTCAGACACTCCCGGTAGCAAAGCATCCATTTTCCAAGAACCTTCTAAGCAAAGAAATTTATTTTATAAGCACTGTCCTCACTCTCTGTGATGGTTTTAAAGAAATGATCCCTTGTTACTGACTAGCCCCCTCCCCCCCTCAACCACCTCCACCCCCCACAAGTAGAGCAAATAGTCTTTTCTTATTTATCCTACTTTCAAATTCTTAATAATTATAAAACATCTATTAAATCGCCTCTTAGCTTTCTCTGGTCAAGTGAAAATAAGCCCAGTATCTCAAGTCTATCCTCGTAACTACAGTTTCCCATCCCGGTGAGTCTGCTTTTGTCCATCAGATTCTGAGATTGTGTTCCCTATACCCAAGTCCAAATCATCTATATAAATACTGAAGAAAAATGTTGTCCTAGCCCTAAACCCATGGAGTGTACCACTCCAGTCCAAATAATACCCAATTATCCATATCCGTTTCTTTTGTCAAGCAATATTCTATCCATGTTGCTGCATATCCTACTATGCCATACGGTGCAACTCGTCTGAAAAACCTCTCATGAAATGTTTTATTTTCTGAGAATCCATATACACGACATCTACTGCATTCCCTTTATCTACGCAGTTGGTTACTTCAAAACCTATTATATTTGTCAAATTCAACGAGTGTTTAAAATATCTATCCTGACTGTCGTTGATTAACTCATAAATTTTTAAGTGCTTACTAATTTTATCTCAAATTATGGATTCTAAGAATTTTTGTTCAACTAAGTTAGAATAACTGGTCTATAGTTGCCACATTTGTCCTTCTCTTCCTTTCTGGAAAAAAGTGTTTGTTACATTGACAACTCCTCCGTCCAATTGGCACAATTTACATTTTTAAGGAGAATAGAAAAATTGTGGCCAGAACTTGTTATCTCCTCTTAAATTTCTTTCAGCAGCCTGGGGAGACGTGCCATCAGGGCCCAGTGATTTATTCACCTTCAGTAATTTTTTTTTCCTCAGAAAAATTATTTTTCTACAGTTCACTCTAACAATTGTTCCATATCCTCCTGTAGTACAACTATGTTCTTCCACCATTTTTCTCCACAATCAGACACTCTCCTTCACCCCTGAGTGGCCTATGGTACTATCTTTAACTGTTCTTCAGCCTTTTATATGCTTATAAAAGTCATTACTATTTCTTTTCATATTACCTGCTAGTTTTATTTTAATGTTCCCTATTAACTTTTCTAATATCCCTACTACAGTATGTGCAATCCAGATGATTATCCTTAATATTGTTACCCATAATTTTAGCCTAACTCTCCTTTTAAGTTTTAGTTTAGCTTTAACCACTCAGTTTATCCTTAGAACTCTATACTTTGATGCACCTACATTTTCACTTTATGGGAGAAAAACATTCTACTCTATATAACTCATATTTTCAGATTTCCTACTGATTCATCAACATAAACATCAGATCATTAAAAAATAGGTGCAGGAGATTTAGGTTAGCTATGGTAAAAGACAAGGAGCAATCCAGAGTAAAAATTATCAATTGGGGAAGGGCCAACTTCAGTGGGGTGAGAGCAGATCTGCCTCAGGTAAATTGGAATCAAAGATTGGCCAGCAAAACTGTATCAGAACAATGGGCTGCCTTGAAAGAGGAGATAGTTCAGGTACCATCTAGGTACATTCCCACAAGGGGGAAAGGTGATGCAAATAAATCCAGAGTTCCCTGGGTGACAACAGTGATGGAGAGTAAAATGAAGCAGAAAAAGGGTGCATGTGACTTTGTCAGGTGGATAATACGATTGAGAACCAGGCTTAATATAGCAAGTTGAGAGGGGAAGTGGGAAATGAAATAAGAGAAGCAAAGAGAGAGTATGAGAAGAGACTGTCAGCTAACATAAAAGGGAATCCAAAAGTATTCTGTAGGCATATGAAAAGGTGAAGTGGGGCTGATTCGGGACCAAAAAGGGAATTTATTTTTAAAAAAATTTTTTTTTAAGAGATACAGCACTGAAACAGGCCCTTCGGCCCACCGAGTCTGTGCCGACCATCAACCACCCACTTATACTAATCCTACACTAATCCCATATTCCTATCACATCCCCACCTGTCCCTATATTTCCCTACCACCTACCTACACTAGGGGCAATTTATAATGGCCAATTAACCTATCAACCTGCAAGTCTTTGGCATGAGGGAGGAAACCGGAGCACCCGGAGAAAACCCACGCAGACACAGGGAGAACTTGCAAACTCCACACAGGCAGTACCCGGAATTGAACCCAGGTCCCTGGAGCTGTGAGGCTGCGGTGCTAACCACTGCGCCACTGTGCCGCCCTTATGCAAGGAAGTAGAGGGCGTGGCTGAAATGCTAACTACTTTGCATCTGTCTTTACCGAAGAAGAAGTTGCTGCTCAAGTCATAGTGAAAGACTAGGTAGTTGAGACACTGGATGGGTTAGAAATTGATAAAGAGGAGGTATTGCATAGGTTGGCTGTGCTTAAAGTAGATGTTACCAGGGCCGGATCAGATGCATTCAGGGATACTGAGGCAAGTAAAAGTGGAAATTGCAAAGGCACTGGCCATAATCTTCCAATCCTCCTTAGATTCAGTGGGGTTGTGCCCAAGGCCTGGAGCGTTGTAAATGTTGAGACCTTTGTTCAAAAAAGGGTGTGAGGATAAGCCAGCAACTAGAGGCCAGTCAGTTTAACCTCAGTGGTGGGAAAGTTTTTAGAAATAATAATTCAGGATAAAATTAACAATCACTTAGACAAATGCGGATTAATCAAGGAAAGCAGCATAGATTTGTTCAGGACAAATCGTGTTTAACTAACTTGCTTGAGTTTTTTGATGAGCTACAGAGAAGGTTGATGTGGTATACCTGGACTTCCAAAAGACAATTGATAAAGTGCCACATAACAAGCTTGTCAGCAAAGTTAAAGCCCATGGATACGAAGTTGGCTGAGAGACAGGAAACAGAGAGGTAAACAACACTTTTTCAAATAGGAGGAAGACATATAGTAGAGTTTCCCAGGGGTTGGTGTTAGGATCCTGCTTTTCTTGATCTATATTAATGACCTAGACTTGGTGTACAGGGCATCATTTCAAAATTTGCGAATGACACAAAACTTTGAAGTATTGTGAACTCTGAGGAGGATAGTGATAAACTTCCAGAGGACTTAGGTTGGTGGAATGGGCGAACAAGTGGCAGATGAAATTTAATGCAGATCAGTATGACGTGATTAATTTTCGTAGGAAGAACGAGGCAAGGCAATATAAACTAAAGGGTATAATTCTAAAGGGGTGCAGGAGCTGAGGAGCCTGGGGGTATAGATCACAAATCATTGGAGGTGGCAGGGCAGGTTAGGAAATTGGTTAATAAAGCATACGGGATCCTGGGCTTTATAAATGAAGGCATAAAGTACAAAAGCAAGGAAGTTATAATAAACCTGTATAAAAACCCTGGTTCAGCCTCAGCTGGAGTATTGTGTCCAGTTCTGGGCACCACAGTTCAGAAAAAATGTGAAGGCATGAGAAAGGGTTGTCATGAAGGAGCTTCCATTATTAATATTTTTTGAGTACTCTTGTTTAAAGGATTGTGAAAATTGGTTCATTTGAAAGACTGAGGAGATGCCTGGATTTGGCTTTTTTTTTAAAAGGGTTACTGGAAGGACACTTTGTCTCTTCCAGTAAGTTTTTTTTTTAAACCAATGAAGTGCTAAAATAAACATAAGGAGCCTTGCTGGCTATTGGAGTTGTTTACAGAGAAGTCACATGTCTAGGTTTATGGTTGTTAGGAGTTTTGGCTTGGACTGTTTGAATGTTCATTTGGTGTGTAGCTTGTTAAGAGAGAAGCCACACAACTCATCTTTTTCTACCTGTTTTGGAAAATCTCTGAGTATGATAGCTAAAACCACTGATGCAGTAATTCTCCCAAAAAGCCTGCAAGATTACTCTTTGACGTCTCCTGAACAGAACTGCTCTAGAAAGATCCCAGTGACAGCCGTCTATGTGTACCCGGATGCCAGTCAATGGCCATCTGGAACATTCTGTATCTTCTCCTCCTTCTTCAAGAATTGGCAATAACTTGCCAAAGTATTTTTTTTTTAAGTTGATTTCTGCTGAGCCAGTTTTTTCAGTTTTTTTTTGTCCTGCCTGTGTGTTGGCTTATTTTAGAAAGGTATATATTTATACTTTCATGTTTCAAATTGTGTGTTAAGTGTTGCATCCCTATTGAATAAGTCTTGTTTCATAATAAATCAATAATTTTGTTGTTTATTAAAGCAACCTGGTTGGTGGATTCTTTTTATTAAACTAATACAGATAAAGTATATAATTGGCCACATCAGTAACTGGGTAAAACATTTAAACATACGTTGTGACCAGTGCAATAGTGGATGGTATGGTTCACTGTGTCAGTAGCTGCAGACAGGTTGAGAAGGATGAGGAAAGAAAATGCAGCTCATTCACAGTCACAAAGGATTTCATTTGTGTCTTTGATTAGTTTAAGTGCATTGGCAGGAGAGGACGCCTAGACAAATTTCCACATTATCAGGAAGATGCTAGTCTTGTAGCTGAACTGGAACAGGTTGACTAGAGTGCTTTGTGCTTTAAAGCAATTTGTTTTTGCAAGTGAGTATCTTAATAGGCCACTTCAAAGGTCATTAAGAGCCAGTGATGTAGTGTGAACTTGAGTCATGTGTAAGCTAGGTTGAGCGGCAGTGGCAGGTTTCCTTCCCTGCAGGACATTGGTGAACAATTTGGGGTTTTATGACAATACAGTAGATTTCCTGGTCATTTTTCCTTATAGATATTGTGTAAATTGTGGTTGAGACAGGTTTATAATGCTGTCATGCTTTAATTTGCATTCCAGGAACGTGGGGAGGGGTGCACAGCATGTGTGATAAATTTACAGAGGTGGAGAATGGGTGATTACATGTATTTTACTTACTGGAACAAGCTTGAATAATTTGTCTTAACAGAATTATATCTACTGTTTTTAAAAGTTGTTTCACCAGAGTAAAACCTGTGTGTGCGTGAAAATATAGATTTAAAGATTATGTTATGATTGTGATAACCCACTTTAGAGGAAATTGCTTAGGGACAGTTTCCTGTTTAGAGCAATGTATCAGATTTTGGATGACATTAAATAATTTAGAACTGTATTTTTGTTTTAAAAAAATCCTGCTTGCTACTAAAAACTCTGGCAGTAATGCCCAGTAATTAGTGTAGTGTATACTTTAGAGATACACTGGATATCACAAGAACAGTATTTTATCAGAACACTACAGCTGAACAGTTACAATATGCATAACCTTGTGCTGTGAGTTAATGTGGCAAGCAATCCACTTTAATAGGTCACTTGTTTAGTAACTGAAATGTTGCCACATAAAAATGTAAAATTATGGACTGTAATGCAAAATGCGGGTTTTAATCTTCACAATAACAGATCAAAAAAGTAATGTAGTGCTAAATGTGAGAATTAATGATAGAGAAGTCAGCTATTATATCGATGTGTGGATACTGATAAAAAATGTCCTTCAACCAATTGAAACCTCCCATGTGGCCCCAGGTTGATCAATTTGAAAATAGCAAAACAATGCAATTTTCTATATTTACCCATTTTCAGTATAGGGCATGTCAATGGGCAGATAAATACAGCTCATCTATTAATTCAGTAGTATACATGAATTAGATTGCAGGACACTGCTCAGAAAAGCTAATAAAACAGCTGTTTAGTGGCATTTATAACAACAATTTATGATGCACAGGCTATAATAAGTAGAAAATGCTAAACTATTATAATTATTGCAATTAATATATTAAAGCATGTCAAGTGTACACACAGTAGCTTAAAAGAATCCTTGCCAATCTGTGGTTTTAGAAGAAAACAAGCAGGCAAACGGGGGAAACTAGATGAATTTGCATTTTTCAAAATGTATTGCATTTTTTAACAAATGAGATTGGAACACTAGTATTCAAACAGGTATCCTCAAGGTCATAACATAAAATTTGGGTTTTTTCATTGCATCAGTAAATCCTTCAGAATCACCATTCCATACATAAATTCTGGAAGGCAACTGGAAGAATCTATGTTATGACTATGTAAATGAGACCTGTCATTTATCACCGTCACTGGGTGCTGTCACATCACCAGCTGAGGGTGACATCACAGCACATTGTCGTGCATTCTCTCAGCTGAATCAGGAAGCATTTCACCAGCAGTGCAATGCAACATTTCTTAAAATGTGCAGATGGTGATTATGTGCAAGCGGGGGGAACAGCAAACACAGAAGTCCTCATTTGGAAAGGATTGCTATTGCCAAAGGGGCTAGTCAGTACAATGAGCAGCACCATTTACCTGCTTTGACACCAGTCGTATTTTGAACAAATTAGTGGACTTTTTAAAGCTGAAACTAAGTAGCTCCACCCACCAGAAGAAAGGCATCAACTCCATCACTGTTGCTGCAGAGAAGTATCTAGGCATCATCTTCTGTTCTTTTTTCTGGGGTCAATTAACAAGCACGATGTTTTTGTTGCCAGTGAGGCATTCCTGCACTACTACCTTTAGTTTGCTGCCTTACTTTCAACACCTTAGGAAAGTGGGGGTGTGGGGGTCTGCGATAATATCAGTAGTTGCAAGGAATCCTTGTATGAAGTTTGAAAGCCAATGATGTGGTAAGAGAATTTGGAAATATTGAGCCTAGAAGAATTAAGTTGAATCCACTTATGGAATGTTACAGTATGTATCTAGGATGAGAGAAAGGTCATTGGGTCCGTACATGTTCATCCCAACTATTGCTGGACTCCAAATCAGGAATTTTCTGTCAAAACCTCCTGTTCAATTTCTCAATGATGATCAGAAAGGCCCCAAGAGCCTCCAATCCTTTTAGTTATTTAATAAAATAATTCATCTTGCTCTGCTTCATTTCATTTCTTTAAAAAACATCTAAAGTCGTCTTGGAAGGTTGCAAAGAGTGTGTCATCACTGTCACTTCTTAAAAAAAAAAATCCTGCTCCATAGGTTGGTATCCCTCTGGGAAAATGCTGAACATCCAACCTTACTCCTATTTTCTCAGGGCACCTCCTATTTCTACATAGCCGTGTTACCTCACACAATCCATCTCTTTATGTGTTGTCAAAGTCCTTAATAATTGGAAATATCTTTTGTGTACTGTCCTGTAATTATTACAGAAATTTCCCAAATTTCTTTTTTTTTTAATCCCTCTTTCTTTTCTAATATTCTTTATGTTGCTTCCTAGTCCACACACTGCACTCCCCACTTGAAACTAACGGGCACTTTGTTGCTCTTAAGTCAATCTGTATAATGTGTCTGAAATGGTGTTTTAAGTTGCATTCCAGATTATTGCTCTCACCTGGGTTAGATACCTTAGGCAGGTAAACTTGTCATGAGAGGCATTGTTGTCAGAGTCATACAGCACAGAAACAGACCCTTCGGCCCATCATGTGTGTGCCGGCCATCAAGCACCTACCTATTCTAATCCCATTTTACAGCACTTGGCCTGTAGCCTTGTATGCTATGGCGTTTCAAGTGCTCATCTAAATACTACTTAAATTTGTGATAGTTCCTGCCTCTTCCACCTCTTCAGGAAGTGCGTTCCAGATTCCAACCACCCTCTGGGTGAAAAAAACTTTCCTCAGATCCCGTCTAAACCTCCTGCCCCTTATCTTAAATCTGTGCCCCCTGGTTATTGACCACTCCGCTAAGGGAAAAAGTTTCTTCCTATCTAGTCTATCAATGCCCCTCATAATTTTGTATACCTCAATCATGTCCCCCCCTCAGTCTTCTCTGCTCTAAGGAAAGCAACCCTAGCCTTTTCAGTCTCGCTTCATAGCTGAAACGTTCCAGCCCAGGCAACATCCTGGTGAATCTCCTCTGCACCCTCTCCAGTGCAATCACATCCTTCCTGTAGTGTGGTGCCCAGAACTGTACACAATATTCCAGCTGTGGCCTAACTAGCGTTTTATACAGCTCCATCATAACCTCCCTGCTCTTCTATTCTATGCCTCGGCTAATAAAGGCAAGTATCCCATATACCTTCCTAACCATCTTATCTACCTGTGCTGCTGCCTTCAGTGATCTATGGACTAGTGCACCAAGGTCCCTCTGACCTTCTGTACTTCCTAGGGTCCTACCATCCATTGTATATTCCCTTGCCTTGCAAGTCCTCCCAAAATGCATCACCTCACACTTCTCAGGATTAAATTCCATTTGCCACTGCTCCGCCCATCTTATACTTTATAGTGCAGCTTGTCTGTGCACCATGAACATTTGTAATGACCTTAGCTGAAACTTTTTTTCTTTTCCCCTTTAGAAACTACGAGAGAAGCAGAAAGCTGTGCGGGAGAGCCATGGCCCAAACATGAAGCAGGTTAATATGTGGCGAGATTTTGAGCAACTGATGGAATGCAAGAAACAATGCTTTCAAAAACAGCAAAACCAGAATTCTATTGGTCAGGTGATTCAGGAAGGAGGGGAGGACAGATTGATCTTGTAAATTGTATAATTCATTTGTGTTACTGTGCATCAAAAATGTAAGATTCTTTGTTATGGGCTTTAGCTATTTTCAGCAATTACAATAAATTATAAATGTCATTTAACACGAAATTAATTGTTTAGCAACTTTTACATAAATTTTGTATGCGGAAGTGCATACAAGTCTCATTTGCAACAGCGGGTTAGACAATCCAGCAGCTCTTGGTTGCAACAGTGGGTTCCTGTGGGGTATATCAAGGATAAAAGTTTTGGTCTTTTTGCCAGGCTACCTCGCTGTAATGGAGTATTAAATATCCAGGATGAGAAACAGCCTGTATGTAATCTTTTCTACTCGACGTAGTCTTTCATCAGCTGATAAAGAGCAGCATTGACACGCAGCTGTAAAGAGCTGTGCAGCTCAGACTAACTTAGGAAAAACTGTGACCAGAGCATGGGTGAAAGTAAAATGTTATAGCTAAATTATGAGAATTGTGTAAAGAGTAAAATATGAAACGTACTTATTGATCAAAAATATGTACAGATTTTTTAAACATCAAAATATTGTTTCATAAAAGTAAAGTAAAATTATGATTTTCAAAGTTACATTTCAAGGAATCTGAAGTTTTAACTATTTCAGTTGTCACTTAAATAAAAATAATAACTCACCCATACCAATATCTAAATTGCAACCTTAGGTCTCCACCGATAGCTCAATGGGTCCATGTGCTATGTGGTGTTGAGCATTATAGGCAAAGAAAGTCCCAGATTTGACCTCTATCCTGTACTGAATTGGCTAAGGGATAGTGATGGCAACACTTATGATTAGCTTTGTTGTCCCTAAACTAAAAAGAATGAAAAATTGGCTACTGTTCCCTATTCTGATAATCATTAAAAGAGCTTTACTGGAAAGTGTCCAAACATGGGCAGGATTGCTTTTTGCTATGTACCTTCTCCACAGTCAAATAATTTACTGGTACTCATTGTCTGGAGTCTGGACTCAAATGATGAATTATCAATTGAGCATGGTGCGAGAGCACTGTCAGTGTCTTGTTACTCTTAGCATGCAAATTGTGCCTTCATGGAGAGGAATTTATGGTTCATAACATAATCTGAATTCTTAATGCAGTTACTGACTTGCAATCACTCCCATATATATTCATTATTACCAATGTAGCAGTTGAGCTTGGATTCTATTTGGATAATTGAATTAGAATGCTGGGGTTACTCATCTTCAGACAACTGAATTTAACTTCAGTTCATCCAAAATACAAACAATACCAAAATATTAATTTTGTTCTGGAGTTTGTAGAAGCCATTTATAGGAAGATGGTTACATTTTATTTCAATGCAGGATATAATAGGTTAGCAAGCAAAGGCACAATAAATCATCAATTAGCTCCTTGATGACAGCAGTTTTTTAAATTAGATTTAATGGTTTAAGAAGAGCCTGTTACCACATTCTGTAAAGTTTTATAACAGCTGAAAATAAGTAAATCAACTGGGACTGCAGTCTTTTGGAGTAATTTTTAGACTCAGCCTATTATTGAGTGCAGATGTCACGGCCAATTATTCTTCAGATGAAAAGAAATCTCCCAGGAATATATTGGATTCAACAAAATGTACAGAGGAAATCTTTTTATAAATGCTTACTTTCATACATGTCGCTACAGTACAATACTTATTGTGACAGCATTAACAACATCCTAGCGTTTTTACTTATTGCGACCATTCTACATGCTGACAGCTATATCAGTATAATATTTTTAATCTGAATATAACTTGTTTAAAATATCAGGCATACACATGACATGCTTATTATGAGACCTGCTGTCATAATCCAAGATCAAGCAGTAGTTCGATCTCTGGTTGCCACTTATATTGGTGGTCAGTTACTCTCATATTTATTTCTATTCTTTTAAATCTTGTATGCAGAAGCACATACAAGTCTCATTTGCAAAGTTTTTAAAAACATTTTTATAAAAGACAGCAAGCAGCGGGCAGTAAGGGTTGGGATAAAGTAGTGGCACTCATAAGGAAAAGTACATCAACTCATTTTGAGCTTTGTGGAGAGACACAGGATGGAACATCATTCCTCCAGTTCCTTGTCAAAATTAGTGCTAGAAGAAGAGCTACTAATTTTCAGGTTAATTTATTCAATTTATAACAGAGAATGGATCTGGGGCTTAATCAATTTAACACTGGAAAGAATAGTTTAGTTTAGTTTAGAGATACAGCACTGAAACAGGTCCTTTGGCCCACCAAGTCTGTGCTGACCACCAACCACCCATTTATATACTAATCCTACACTAATTCCATATTCCTACCACATCCCCACCTGTCCTTATATTTCCCTACCACCTACCTATACTAGGGACAATTTATAATGACCAATTTACCTATCAACCCGCAAGTCTTTGGTATGTGGGCCCCCTCCCCACAACAAGTCATTAATATAGATCACGAAAAGCAGTGGTCCTAATATCAATCCCTTGGGAACCCCACTATATACCTTTCCTCCAGTCCAAAATCAATCATTTACCACTACTATCTGTTTTCTGTTATTCAGCCAGCTTCATATCCTTGCTGCCACTGTTCCTTTTATTCCATGGCCTTTACTAACACTAGCACTTTATCAAACACTTTTTTGAAGCCCATGTACACCACATCAACCATATTAACCTCATCAACGGAGGTCAGCAACGTGTCCGTAAACAGATGCCAGTGTCCGTGGTAAAAGCTTTGAGGTCCGTGACTGGTAATTACAGGGATGAAAAGCTTCCCATTGGCTTCTTCTTTCTGACCAGGCCAACCTTTAAAAAGTCACAGCCGGCAGTTCCGATTTTTTTTTTAAAGCCCACCAGGAAACTACAAACTTGCCCGAAGCTTGGAAGTGCTATCTCTGTTCTAAGCACCTGTCAGCTGTAAAACTAATGGTTCGATCTTTTTTAAAAGGACCAGTCACAAAGCTGCTCTACTGAGAGTTCCTGCTCTGCAACTGAGAGAGGGGTAGAAAGAGGGATAGGAGGCCGAGGGAAAGTGGGGGCAGGGAAAAAGGAGTAGCACAGAGAGAGAGGAGAGGAACGGAGAGGGAAAGGGTGATGTGAAGACGAAAGAGGGGGAGCACAGAGAGTGAGTGGGAGAGAGACAGATAGAGGGGGAGAGAGAGAGTAATCGAGATCACTTCTATGAACATCTATCTGCAATACTCCGCATCACAACAAGAAGTGTGCAGGCAAACACTGACTACTTGTGCGAGCAAACAAATGCCAGGTATATCAATATATCAGTATCCAATATAGTGACAAGAAAGTAAGTCAATAAATTAGTCTTCTCATTTAAAACGTCTTCACAAAAATGCACATTTGTTCAGATTAATAGTATCAACTTTTAATGCCTTTATCTTTCTGAAATAATGTAAGATAAAAATTGTAATGCGGCCCCCCCATGCAAGAAGGTTGGATATCCCTTCTTCAAGCCTTTAGCATTGTGTTTTAAAATAACCTGGCAGCTAAGTTATTTTAAAACACTAGTTTAAAGACTTGTGTTATATAAACTCATCCCATTTTAAAATGGAAAAGACATTTAGGGAATGTCTCGATTTCTGCTCTCTGGTACGAATTACTTTCACCTGGGACACAAGCTCAGTGACATGTTGAAAGTTGATGGACTTTTCTATATAAATGTCACAATTCCACTGCTATCCTTTGGAATTACATTGTTCCAGAACTTGTATTGAGGGGAAAACAGGCAAGAAAATCCAAGGAATCTCCAGAAGTCAGTACTAAGTTCCTCGTGCATGCAACAGTACCATGTAATGGGGCTGAGTGATATTAGCAAAAACAGAATGTTACTGACCCATATACAATTGTTAGTAAATACAATGATGGCTTTAATAAATATTAATCTATGATGAACTGTCTACAACTCCTTAACAAAATCTATGCTGCATTTGCAGTTTTTAAACTGGCCATGTTGGAAACAGTCATTAACTGATTTTATGGCTGCAAATTGGATTAAAGAATAAGTTTTACAAGTATGTCAAAGATCAGTAACTGCAATGTGCATCATTTACTATCCAGTTTGAGGTTTAGATAAAATGTCATTTGAAAGTTGTATCATAATTGCATTATGTTAAAAGTACATGTTTGCTAACAGGTATTAGATCTGGCTTGGACATAATTTGGTTTGTGTGGAGTACAATCTTACAGATAGCGACTAAACATTTTGTAACACTAATACATACAGTAATTGCTCAACTTTTTGCAGAAAATCTTTTTGTTAATTATATTGTCAGAGCTGAATCAGATTCAACAGTGACAGACTGAGTTATAGATATAAGTGAATTCAGGAGAATCGCTTTATTGGAGAAACTGAAGGGCACTCAATACTTGTAATTGTGTTTATCTAATTTTGTCACTAGTTTTGGTGAGAAAATGACATTTTGTCCATGAGAGATTCTGTTTCTGTATTTTAGACTCCAGAACTTGGTTTAACAGCCTGTCAAGATGAATAAACTAGTCTTGGTTATCGACTGTTAAAATCTCTATCCCTTCCTGTCCCACACTGCTTTTCTTTTTTACGTGACTCTTCTGAAGTACTATCTGCTTCACCTATAAAATTCTCCTGATTTGGAGATCACTGCCCTTTTGTTGTCTGCCCTGTCTTCAGACACAAATTACAAGCAGTTGGAGCAGTTGCACCAACAGAGACCATCAGAGGTTAAATTATCTTGTGACAACAGTTGTGTGAGAAATGGTCCGTCTTCCAATTGCTGATTTTTTTACTGCCTCATCTCAATAACCACAATAACAATCCTCTCCTTGTGTTTCATGGCTTATTGGATGAATTTGCACTCCTGACACAGTGTGAATCCACAAAGATCATTCAGTAAGGTCCATCTACTACCCCATGACATGGTGTAGCTAGCTCTACTCAGTCAACAAAAGTAATTCGCATTGGCATTGCATACTATTTTGCTTGCTAGCTAGCTAATACAGTTGTGCTGCTCTCCATTGATGTTTGTATGCTTAGCTATTTTATTTATAGGGAGAAATGTGTTTTGATGGCATTAAATTGGCTATATACTTTATATACAGCTTAATTGTCCCCATGTCCTTGGCTGTCAATAATTTTGTCAAATGTCTGTGGTGCAAGATGTCAGTGCCTAGCCCTGCTCATTGTACCTCTCTGTTACCTCATCAAAAAACTCAATTAAGTTAGTTAAACACAATTTGTCCTTAACAAATCTGTGTTGCCTTTCCTGAATTAATCTTCATTTGTCCAAATGACTATTCATTTTGTCCCAGATTATTGTCTCTAAAAGCTTTCCCACCACCAAGTTAAACTGACTGCCCTATAGTTGCTGAGTTTATCCTTATACCCTTTTTTGAACAAGGGTGTAACATTTGCAGTTCCCCAGTCCTCTGGCATGATCCCTGTATCTAAGTAGGATTGGAAGATTACAGCCAGTGCCTCCACAATTTCCACCCTTACTTGCCTCAGTATCGTCAGTGGCATTTTATCTGGTCCTCGTGATATCAACATTAAGTACAGCCAGTCTTTCTAATACCTCCTCTTTATCAATTTTTAGCCCATCCAATATCAACTGCCTCCTCTTTCACAATGACCGAAGGCAGGACCAGTAGCAACATTTAAGAGGCAGTTGGACAGGTACTTGAATGAACAAGGCATAGAGGGATTTGGAATTAATGCAGGCAGGTGGGATTAGAATAGATAGGCATTATGGTTGGCATAGACGCGGTGGGCCGAAGGGCCTGTTTCTATGCTGTATGACTCTATGACTTTGGCAGCATCTTCTTCCTTGGTAAAGACAGATGCAAAGTATTCATTTAGTACCTCAGCCATGCCCTATGCCTCCATGCATAAATTCCCTTTTTTGTCCCTAATCAGCCCCAGTCCTCCTTTTACTACCCTTTTACTATTCATATACCAATAGAAGACTTTTGGATTCCCTTTTATGTTAGCTGTTAATCTCTTCTCATACTCACTCTTTGCTTCTCTTATTTCTTTTTTCACTTCCCCACTGAATTTTCTATATCCAGTCTGATTCTCACTTGCATTATCAACTTGGCATCTGTCATACACACCTTTTTCTGCTTCACCTTATCTCTTTCATCATCCTGGGAGCGTTGGCTTTGCTTGTCCCAAGATTGGGACATAAGGTAGAAGCTGAAATATAAGGGATAAACGTTAGAGAAAAAAGTTATTTTAAAAATGTAGTATTTAATCATAAAGGAGACAGTTAACAACATTCCACAAATATAGAATTATTTTTTTCAGGTCCAGATTGGTTATAGTTATTCAGATCACCATTTAAAACACAGTTACATCACATTGAACAAGGCTTAACTTTTTATGGTATTTCTATCAGAGATATGAGAGTGGAAAAGGGCAAGTTTTCATCAAATCTATTGATTATTCAGATTGTTAGCTCTGTGGGGGTATTTAAGTACAGCCTGTGGCAGACTGAATGGCAGGCTACAACTTCAAGATTTTCATGAATCTGTGCATGCGTTAAATCCTGAAGTTAAGATCAGATTCAGACAGCTGACAGCTCGCCATCAAGAAGTCTACAAATTCCAGCCCATAGAGGATCCTAAGAGTCTACAGACACCAAGTGCTCAATCTGTTGTTACTACACATAGACACAAGTTTTACAGACCTCCCCGACGTCAGGATTCGTTGGGGGGTGGGGGGGGGGGGCATAAAATTCCTCCAGGAGAGGCCTGCCATGGGCCTTGTGGCGGGAAGGCCTGGCCCATATTACTGGTGGTTGTGAGGCCTTGTGCCGGCAGTCCCTGCCAATCGACGACCGGAGCAAAATTTAAATATGTTAACTTATTAAAATTAATGAATTGATTACTTACCTGCTCCCACCGTCCGTCCCAGTGCTATATTGGTGCCACTGGCCGGCACTCCCATGCCTTCGGATCCCCGTCCAGGGAACCGAGGTGTAACACGGGTGGGGCGGGGAGAGCAAGAAAGTTTTTCAGTGGGGAAGTGGGGTCAAACTAATCTGATTGGTGTTGGGGATGGTGGAAAGGGATGAAGCTAAAAGTTCATGAACTTTGTTGGGGGGAATGGTCAGGTTCACAAGGTAAGTATTTTTGGTGGAGCGAGAGGGCAAAGAATTCTGTGGTTATTGAGGGGTGCGCGAGGGCATAGAAACATATATTTAATTTTTTCAAAATAATTTCAATTCACTATATCTTTAAATATTAAAATTAAATGGAAGGGCTCGAAGCCCTTTAAAAATGGCGTCAGCCCCTGGGTAAAGGCTGCTGACACCATTGCCGGGGAGGGGCCACCCACCCCCTCCATGTAATTGGTGCTGGGGGTGTGCAGGAGGGGCAGTCCACCTAGGCCATTTAAATGAGCCGCCAAGTTTAATATCGCGATGGCTCCACACAAACGGTCCGCACAGGTGGACCGCCATAGTTTACATCCGCCACCAATTTTGGACATGGAAAAATCCAGCCCATAGTCAGCAAAGATTACTGATGAGGATAGAAAATGTGTGTTGTGAGGAAGATGCAAAGCGGCTTCAAGGGAATTTGGACAGACTTAGGGAGTGGGCAAGAACGTGGCAGATGGAATATAATGGGGGAAAAATGTGAGGTTATCCACTTTGGTAGGAGAAATAGATGTGCAGAGTATTTCTTAAATTAGGTTAAGAGCACTCTGCCTGAATGCACACAGCATTCGCACCAAGGTAGATGAATTAAAGGCTCAAATAGAGGTAAATGGGTATGATCCAATTGCCATAACAGAAATGTGGCTACAGGGTGACCAAGACTGGGAACTGAATATTCAAGGATATTCAACATTTAGGAAGAACAGGCAAAAAGGAAAAGGAGGTGGTGTTGCGCTAATAATAAGTTATCTCTTGGACTAGTTTTGATCACCTAGGCAGAGTTTATAGAGGAGTTCCCAGATTTTTTTCTCCAAATTAGTCTAGGTTTTTATCTTTTTTTTTGTCTCTCCTAGGAGATCACATAGTTTTAGGTGGAGTGACATATGTATATATTGTAATACACAAGGTATCACAATTGTGTGGAACAAGTTGGATAGACCAGAGGGTCTTTTTCTGTCCATCGTTCTTGGTATAGCATGAATTAAAAAGAGCAATTTGTTCCCATGCTGGGGTCTCTACTTTTTTCTCTGCTCTGTCTGAAAAAGACCTTAAAGGGATGGGGATCCCTAGTGATCTCCCTGTTATGTTGACCTTAGTGTTGGTATGTGGAGGGTAAGTAAAAGAATGGGGAATACTACATATCAAGGTAGCTTATAACATTTACTTTTTAAACAAATCTTCCATAGAAACAGTTTTGAAATCCCAAAGTTTATGGTTTCACTTTATTCTTGTACAAATAAAGGAATCCATACCAGTTGTTACTGAGAAGTATAGAGACCATGTGTTCAAAATGTAGTCACCTATTGTGTTATATATAAAGAGTTAGGATTATGTTAGCTTGCTTTGAATGCTCTGCTTGTTAATAACATACAAAGCTTCTGTCAATATGCTTGACCGAAATGTTAACCATCAAAACTATATATTTGTGAACTTTAATTAATGTTTATTCTGTGTTTCAAGTGTAATGTAAAAATGTGTTTTTGATGAAATTCACACGGTGTTCAGAGATCTAAAAATGAATGCAGAAAATATTTGTACTACGTAGAAAAAATAATTTATTTCCAGTAAGATAGCTTCATATGCAATAAGAATGAGATCTAATTCCATCAACATAAAGTATTTTCTTGAAACTATATACCCAGTACATATAACATTCAATAAAGTACTCGAGTTACGTTTGTATCAATGTATTTTTGGAAACAGCAAGGAAAATGACCTTGGTCAGAGAAGCCTTGCCAGTTTAGGACTTCATTTAGTTGCAGTGCCACTTCATATCAAATATAAACTATAATTTACCCCATTAGTTCATACATAAATGAAGAGCACATGCTTGCTGCGAGCAAATTCAGATCAAAAAGAACACAATTAATCCATCCAATAACATTTTATAAATAAATCTAGTTACTGCAGTATGCAAAAAATATTTTTCTCCATGAACTAGTATACCTGTTAGAAGCAGCATGCGAGTATATGCTTTGTTTTGCAACATGTTTATTAGGTGAAATCTGCATTTTATATTTACCAATTTATAGTGATCCATTATTCAACTTTCTGGATTATGAAAAACATGATTCTCCATTTGTTATTTGTTGTAAGGAAATGCAGTTTCTTGTGAAGATATGAAAAATTATTTTCACAAGTTCAATTATATCTCAGTTTGAGGCATATATCAACAAAGCTTAAAAGCTATCAGAAATTATATTACTGTTGTTTACATTTGTGTCTCCTTCCATTTTTCTTGGTCTTGCCTTTGCCATGTTCAATTTCACAGAAATGTATAACTTCTTCCCAACTTCAGACAATAAAACTGGCTGATTAGAGTTACATGAAAGCCTCATAGTTCACCCTTTACAGTTCCCATCTGTCATGCTCACAAGAAGTGTAGTGATGAAAATACAGAAACAAACTGAAAAGTTATAAAACATAGAACAATTTTCAAAGATTGTGACATTGGTTATCAACAAAATGGAGGACAAGTCATGACTCATACCACCTTCTGCACTGTAGTCCACATCTATTGTCTGCTAAGACTGAAAACCAATCAAACCCATCTGCATGGAAATGAGACAGATAATCACATATGGATGTGAGCTATACTCAAACAAACTAAGACAAAGGCCTTCCCCCCGATTTTTCGTCTCCAACTAACCTTCATTATAATGTGGTGTGAATAGTCCTCATATCCTGAAAATGGGGCCATCAAAAGGCCGTTGTGCAGCCCAGCAAGAACTGAAACCTAAAGTCGCATAGGCAAAACTAACACTTGTAAGTTTTGAGGAACAAAAGGGGATCTTGCCAGTACAGAACTTCAGACATCAAGATCAGCCTGGGCTCTCCTCAGCCGCATTGTCAATATCTAAAGCCATCTTGAATTCCAGCAAGGCAGAGAGAGAGAGAGATCACTTCCAGCCAACACAGTTGAACCCTGCTGAGACAAGTTGGAAGGCAGCTACAGCAGAGACAAGAGATTGCCTTTGTAAAAATTACTCTTCTACCTGTGAGAATTGAACTAAGCCATCAGCATCATCTTCAACCTGAAATGGACTGCCAGAAGACGGCAACAGCCCACCAAATACAAAACGACCAGCAACCAGGTCTGCAACTGTAAAATTCACCATCTGAGAAGATCCCACAGGTTTTCCCTAAAACACCAGACTTTTACACCTTGAACTCTTACCCTTTACCTTCTATCTATCTTCTCTTGAGAGTACATGTGAGAGTGAATGCATGCGTGGGTGAGGTTGCAACCATTTTGGCAATTGTGTAAAAATAAATAGATATCTTTTTTAATCTACGAGAAAACCTATCATTTGTCTATTTATTTGACCCTAAAAAATCACTAGGAACTAACTCAGCATTTTAACAAAACACAATTGTGGTCAGTTAGGAAGTGAACAGTGAGAACCACCTTTCCACCTGTCCATAACCCATCTTACAGCACAGCTGTGGCTTTGAACTTGCCTTGTGAAATACAACAGACACAAACTTGAATTTGCCCTGTAATAATTAAAGGCAACTCCAATGGATGATGGAATTTGGCAGATAATTGAAAGTCTCCAAATTTTGGTTTCATGCCTAAGGTACAGAAGTGAAGACAAGTACAATATAAATAATGTGAACTGAATTCAATCTTTCTTGGACTGTGAGGTTGATTTATATCACACAGAAAGAGATGTTAGCAGTCTTGATCAATAAGCCAACACCTGTTTTATTTCATGAAAATTCTGGCAGATATTGGGAAATTGGATCACTAAAGTGTGGATAATGAAAATTCTATTTGTATCACTTTGATGCAGTACAGTGAAGCAACAACACAATATCACTGTCCCAACTCAATTCAACTGCTGCATTAACTTACTCTTGACGTTCAAAATCCTTTCTGATACATTTCTTTGTATATAATTTAAAGTGCTACAACACTGTTTATTTACAGTCTTGCAAATAAGTAGTAATTACAATTTCTATCATATTCTGAAAAGTGATATTTTTATGCAAGACTGAGTTATGTAAATTAAATCCATATTTGTAGCTTGGAATATTCCATACTTTACATAAAGATCCAGCTTTTGTACAGCAATAGTGAGTTTGGTATCCAACATTTTGCAAAAAATACATATTTTCAAAATGAATTCAAAAGACTGATTTTTTTCAGAACATTTTCTTCCTTTGTTTTGCATGCCTTCCTTTTTAGTGTATTTCCTTTATTATAGAGATTACTCTGGCATCATTTCACACAGCAATCTGGAAAAAAATACCATAAATTGAAGGGTTTCTTTTCTCTTGTTACAACCAGGTGAGGAAGAGGTCTCAGGCTCCCCTCTTGCCCCTTTCCTGGTTTGGCCATAACAGGGTTTATCTTTTAAAACACAGTGATTTTTAGCTTACCACCTCAGTGAACCTTTGCTCACTGCACTCTAATTGTAATTGCAAATGAACCAATCAGACAGGTTTTCTTAGGTTTAAACAAGAAATATGTAAGCTTATTAGCCTTATCACTCTAACTCGGTTTACATTACTAAAATACGCAACGCAACCACACTCGCATGCACACGAGATAAACACACACAAATAGATACAAAGGGCAAGAAAGAATTGGGGAGGGGGGGGCGGTTTGGTGATTGAAGTAGAGTTAGCAATAAATGGAACGCAGGTACTGTCTTTTGTCTTTGATGTAATATCCTTGATTGAAGTTGCGGTCTTGGGGTTCTGGCTGGGGCCGGTGCACAGTTTCAGACTTGCTTCTCTGGTACCACAATGCCGAAGAAAAGCTTTGTCTGTAGTCTTGAAGCGTAGACACTGCCACAGTGGTTTTCCTGGGACTTTGTTGGAGAGAGCAACAGAGAGAGTCTTCTCCTTGGTCTTCAAAATTGCAGTCTCCTTCCTTTCTGTGTCACAATTCAAAAAGACCCCAGTCTGACCAGCAGGTAGGTCATGTGACCATCTCTGTTTGAAACAGCAGCTTCTGGGAGGGTTGCTGGATTTCAAAGCTTTCCAGACACACATGGTGGTGGGGGGGGGGGGGCGGGGGGTTGAGTTCTGGCTCTTACACAATCACTGGATGTGGATCACCACTATTGCCCAGACCAATCTTGTTAATTGAATCAGTGAACACTCCCATTGTTTCTCTATTCAACTGTCTCTCAGAATGCAAATGTACAACCATGTGTTTAGCTGTTCAGCTCTGTTTTTTTTAAACAAGTTATGTGCAATATCCAGTAAAAAAGGTTTAAGTAGGGTCCCATATGACAAAATTAATATGTTTCCATTTGGCAGGTGTGATTTCCATCACAGTCTACAAGGCCAAATTGTTCTATTTGTCAAATTCTCCCTGATTAGCATATTCCCTCATTCCCGTATTTTAAGTGTGACACAAAAATTTGGGGGCTTTCAGTTATTACCAAATTCCTCATCCACCGGGGTTGCCCTTCCATTATTTCAAGTAATGGTGGTTTCCACTGCAAATGCAAGTTATTGGCTGCTGTATCTCACAAGACAATTTCAGAGCCACAGCCGTGCTTTAAGCTGGAAACTCTAAAGGGTGAACTGTGAGGCTTTCATGTACTTTTAAGCAGCCAGTCTTGTACTGTTCCTTCATATCATAAACAGATCATTTATCACAACAACTGTTTGCTTCCTATTTTTACGGTGATACATGGTATGCAACTTAGTTACTCAAGGGATATACATTACAAGTAATGAAGCACAACTGGAATGCGTTTTTGTTTGTAGCTTGTTTCATAATAAGATTAATATGTTACCTTTTTTGGTGCATTACAGTTTAATGTACTACAGGATTATTTTTTATCCAGTTTATAACATACTCAATATTGTTCCTTTAGTATTAACAATTCTGTAATATTTTTGGACATCGTAGACAAGAACTTTGTATTTATACAGCACCTTTTACTGTAGCTCAGTTAGCACTCTCGCCTCTTGACTCAAAAGGTTGAGGGTTCAAGCATCTCGGTGTGTACATACTCACCGCATTGAGGGCCTCATCTGAGTCCTCTGTAGCAGCAGAACTCGTCTGCAACCTCACCCTCTGGGGAGCTGGCACACAAACTGTCCTTTCTCCCTGGCCTGGCTGCAGATCGCTTGTGCCCGGTAACTCACCACGTACGGATCCCAACTATGTTCCTAACTATACTAGCCTATGTACGTGTAATGCCAGTATCTGTAATGGTGGCTCCAATTGTCAGATGACTGTAGCAGCTCTCGTCCTTCCACGAGGCTGCAGTGGTTGGTGAGGCAGCAGTTCTTGGATATCTGAAAGCAGAAAGGGAGACTGAGGTGAGGGTGTTAGGTGAAATGTAAGAGGTCCATGGTCACACCATCAGCAGCTTACACTTCATGCCAGAGAGCAGGATGAAGGTGAGGTGGGATTTGTGAAGGGGCATTCACTGACCTTGATCACTGTTGTGAGAGCATTGAGGTTCTTGCGGCAATGCTGCAGTTCTCGGAGCCAGGCTCTGAGAATTGACCTCCCTGGCAATCACTTCCGATTCCCTTCTCATGGTTTGCTTCGGCCTCCTGGCCCCCTGCAGAAACATTTCTTCTTTTCTCCTTTGCATCTTCTGTTCTAATGCTTCCAACATCGCATCGGAAAATGTGTGAATTCTTTCTCTGCTCTGCTGCTTCATTAGTGTACTTCTCCTTGATGCCACTTCCTCTAAGTCAGCAGGAGTTTCTGTACGATGAGTGCAGCTCTCCTTTGAGAGAGGCAGACTACCTTTAACACGTACAGGCTCGCTGATACATGTGCTAGTCATGCATGCTGCTTGGCCCCCTATTGAGCGTGCAGCCAGCCAGCAGTGAATTTGCCACTGGGCTGCACACTGATAGGTGTGAGGTAATCGTGAATCATGATTCCCCATGTCCACAAATGACAAGAGTACTCGAATATTTACCCCCCACTTCCACAAAGAAGGAAAATCTGAGGCCCAGGGCATCTTCTGGAAGCTAGGATGAAAAAGTTGCATTTATGTAGCACCTTTCACAACCTCAAGATATCCCAAGCATTTACATTCAATTAAGTACTTTGAAGTGTAGTCACTGTTGTAATGTAGGAAACACGGCAGCCAATTTGCACACAACAAGCTCCCACAAACAGCAATGAATGAGATAATGACCAGATAATCTGTTTCTGTGACGTAGGTTAAGGGATAAATATTGACCAGGACAACAGAAAGAATTCCCCTGCTCTTCTTCGAAATAATGTTGTGGGATCTTTAATATCCACCTGAGCGGGCAGATGGGGCCTCGTCTTAATAGCTCATTTGAAAGACAGTATCTCCAACAGTTCAGTACTCCCTTCAGTACTGCGTTGGTGTCAACCTAGATTTTGTGCTCAAGTCTATGGAGTGGGTCTTGAACCCTCATTCTTCTGGCTCAGAGGCGAGAGTCATGAGTCATGGCTGGATGCCTGGAACATCTTTGCATGTTGGTGCAGGGAACTACAAGGCAAAACAGGCTTGTGGTTCAGACAAATATAACCACCTTTTTGAGATGTGTGTTGTAATCAGCCACACAAAATAAGAAATTAATGGTAACTTTAACTGTATTTTCAAAAAAGAACCATAAACTTAGATAATAAAGTGGGTGTTGCAGTTAGTTAACACATAATTATTTATCTAATGGGAATTGAGTTCAGATGCAGTCCAGAATCATATGACAGCTTTTGCAGCTGTGAGGTTTCCCAGTAAATTAATTTGGAATAAAAACAGAAAGTGCTGGAAATACTCAGCAGGTCTGGCAGCATCTGTGGAGAAAATGTTTCAGGTCTGTGACCTTTCATCAGAACCTTTCATTTGCCAGTCCTCTGTAGCATCAGAATTCGTCTGCAACCTCGCCCTCCGGGGAGCTGGCACACGAACTGTCCTTTCTTCCTGGCCTGGCTGCAGATCACTCGTGCCCGGTAACTCACCATGTACAGATCCCAACTATATTCCCAATTATACTAGCCTATATATGCGTTGGACGGTCTCAACCAGTTTCTACAATGATCAGTTCCACAATGGACAATTCTCCATAACTGAGTTTTGAATTCTTTTCAGGGTGACCACAAAGATGAAATGTGTGGGAACTTGAAATATGGTGGTGGAGTTGGGGGGCTACACTTTTGAAATTGCCGTTAAAGTATATTTTTGGGGTAAGAGTAATGTGACTTATATTACACACCTGGTTTGTGCTTTACCTGATGTATGAGTGTTTGATGCACAAAAACTGCTGGAGAGAAACAACTATATTAAAAGGTCAACTCTTTTTTGTTCACATGTGTTGACATAATATTTGATATTAGATGCTTAGGACAACGGTATGAAAAGAAATTGAGAATGTTGCTACATTCATAGAATTATGTTTAAGATACAACTCAATCTTCTCTGTGTTATTTCACTTCAAATTCTACCTCTGATGTCTAGGGACAGTAAATCAGTTATAACCTATGCTTGCTATTATTACCAAGTTATCAACCTTAAGCCTAAATAGTGATCTTGCACGCAATCAAAGCATTCACAAATTGAAAGAGATATACCATCACAATTGTGACATATGAAAAACATAGTCACAGTCACAGCTGTTAGCTGGAATTCTGGGATGAAAAGTTTGGATGAAATTCTCTGTTATGGATAATTATAAAATACTGTTTTTATCCTTGAATGGGGAAGAACTAGGGGACGCAGTTTAAGAATAAGTGATCTCCCTTTTCAGATGGAGATGAGAAGAAATTCTTTCTCTCACAGGGTCATTAGTCTGTGGAATTCTCTTCCCCAGTGGTTAGCACTGCAGCCTCACAGCTCCAGCGACCTGGGTTCGGTTCTGGGTACTGCCTGTGTGGAGTTTGCAAGTTCTCCCTGTGACCACGTGGGTTTCCATTGGGTGCTCCGGTTTCCTCACACAGCCAAAGACTTGCAGGTTGATAAGTAAATTGGCCATTGTAAATTGCCCCTAGTGTAGGTAGGTGGTAGGAGAATTGAGGGAAGGTGGGGATGTGGTAGGGAATATGGTATTAATGTAGGATTAGTATAAATGGGTGGTTGATGGTCGGCACAGACTTGATGGGCCAAAGGGCCTGTTTCAGTGCTGTATCTCTCTATGACTCTAAAGCAGTGGAGGCTAGGATATGGAATTTATTCAAGGCTAAGTTAGATAGATTTTTGATAGACAAGGGTTATGGGGGCAGACAGGAATGTGGAGTTGAGGCCACAACCAGATCAGTCATGATCTTATTGAACGGCGGAGCAGGCTCGAAGGGCCGAATGACCTACGCCTGCTCTTAAGTCCTATGTTCCTATGTTATGTAAAATTCTAATATAGCTGTGGATTTATTTTATATTGAAACAGTTGTGTTTGTTTCTTCAGTATATTTTAGTAATTATAAGCAGGAATTCTTTTAGTTTCAATTTCTGTAAATGGCTGCTTGGATATTGTGCAGACAATGTGATTGCAAAACTCAAAACACCGTGTCCAACATTAGATGTTATTCTGCAATTGGACAACATTTGATAAATAATCCTCAGTGTGCTAAGAATTACGCTGACAGCCAATTTAATATTGTCAGTCAGGATCGCAGTGTGGTGCATTTGCGCATACTGGAAGCTACTTATATTAATACACAGGGCCCTGTTCTTTTCAGACAGAAAGAACATGTACACACATTACACTTGTTTCAGCTAAACAAGATAAATGACAACCATTTGCTGGTTCATTCCTCAGGGCAATGCCTTGACCAATCAGAGTCAAGCTGCCTGGTTTAACTTTCAAACAAAGCTTGGCAGTTAACTGTCAGTCACCATAAACTGGTGCATTCTCCATGGCAATGCCTCTGCCAGAGTTCACTTGCCGGCAATCAGCATTCTCTTCTCATACAGTATAAAGTTGTTGTTTTCCTTACATTGGTATTCTTGTGGATTGTCCTGATGAATGCAAGATGAAAAGTTTTGACAAAATGTCTCTGTTTTCAGCAATACAATGTGATTATAAGATTCTTTTGTGGGATGTGCCTGATGACTAACAAATTTATTCAGTAGTCTTTTCTAATTTTCTCATCTGTGGGAACAAGGAATAATTTTCTATTGTGCAACAAGTCATCTCCAAAAAAACATTTTTCAAATTTTCCAGATGTTGCTGTAATGGCAGTTGGCAGCCTAGGGACTAAAGTTCAGAATGATGTCGTTGAAACAAGTTCACAATCTACCATCAGCATATTTCATGTTTAGAATTAATACTTATATTTAACTTAAATTATTTCACAGAGTATGAATAAAATAAGCTTGAGGAGGTGAAGGATACAATTTATATCCCACTCATGGTGATGGCCATGGCAATTACAGAAGGAATAGAGCAGGAAGATGATTAATGGTAAGGCTGCATGACGGCACTGACAAAATTTCTATTGAAGAAATATGTACAATGTCAAGGGGTCAGGGAGATAACATTTCAAGTAACCTCTTTGATTTAGAAAGGTGTTGGATCTGTATCCACCCATAATGTATAACTTCAATCCCTGCTAATATGACTTTGGGATGGCAAATGGAAACTTCTAGTGACAAGTATAAGCTGCTGCACATAAGCCAAATATTAGGAAAGCAAATCTTATGTTAATGTTGCCTTTTATATCTTGGTACCAGAAATAATGAAAGATAAGGAATGCAAACAATTTATTGTTGGAAACCCTGGTTTAACGAAATTGAAATAGACATGTCTAAATGACAACAGAGAAGGCAATTATTTTCATGAGAGCTACTGTTCCAAAAATAACGGCTTTTGTATTTTTAATGCCATGAATACAAAGCACAACCAACCAAAAACATCACATGAATAAACGAAAACAATTCTCTCATATAAATGATGGAGAAGTGCCCCTTACTTCCTTCCACTTAAAAAGTCATTGAATTATGTTAAAAAGAACTTAGCCAGTTGGGGATTTTCCCCTTACTTGGGTTTCCTGATGGGAACACTACAGGCAATTTGGTCTCTCACAGCAAAACCAATAAGGGGTGGAATCTTATGCCCTTTAAGTATAATAGCTAGGGCTGGACTATAATCAGACCTCATCCTGCACTTGCCAGCAATGCGTCTGCTGGCGCAATCTTCTGGGAGGTAGCCTCCTAATTGGCTGCCTCCACATCAGCCGTCCAATTAAGAACGGCGGGTGGGTTCCTGAGGCTGCAGACCCAATCACAGGCCTGCAGCCTTGGAAGTATGGCAGCCCCACTGACAGAGGTGGGCACTGCTGCTGCAGAATGGGGACCATGAGGGGGCCTCCATCTTGAGGTGTCCTCTGAAGAGGCATTTACTTTTTTAGCATAAATGTGGCCACAGCTGCCAGGCAAACTGTGTGGAAGGGAAACCCTTCCACAGGATAGCCTGTGGCCGCAGCTGTGGCCCACTAATCCCTGTGTCTCTGGTTGGGAGGGGTGTGGGGAAGAACCTAAAAGAGGCCTCAGGGGGCCCCTCCTAGCCAGTCGTCCACAAGCCGCCTCCAGGCACCTGCCAGGTTTTGGTCTCAGTAGTGGGCCTGTCCCAGCGGCATCCTCAGTTGGACTACAATTGGCCACTTTATTCTTCAAATTGGCTACCCACCACTGCCAGGCAGGTTGCCGCTACCTTTGATGACCCACCTCTGGCAAGATCACCCTGAGGCCGGAACACTGACCCGATGCTTTCATATCTAAATTTCCTCCCAGTTTCACCTTCACACCTGCCTCTGTGGGACTATAAAGATTCTGCCCACGGCGTCCGAAACTTTAAAAGCTACTAACTGTTTAACCTTCAGCTTCCATTCTAATTACATGTAATTCTGAACTTTGATTAAGCTTTTGGTTTATAGATCCATTACTGTGAATATTTTTATGAATTTACAAATTTGTAAAATTAATTCAATCATAGAAAATTAAAGTTTTATTTATTATTTAAATTGAATCTATTTTAATCTAATCAGCCTAAGTGAGCTATGTTACTTGTATAGATCAAAAGTTCTACTTATAACTAGGTTCTTGGACAATTGAAAACATGATACATTGTATTTTTTTAAATTCATTCATGGGATGTGGACGACGCTGGTTAGGCCAGCATTTATTGCCCATCCCTTAATTGCTCTTGAGAAGGTGGTGGTGAGCCCCCTTCTTGAACCGCTGCAGTCCATGTTGGGTTGATACACCCACAGTCCTGTTAGGAAGGGAGTTCCAGGATTTTGACCCAGCGACAGTAAAGAAACGATGATATAGTTCCAAGTCATTATGATGACTGCAAATCTTTGTGTAGATTGTCTTCCTACTATCTTGATCAAATAAAACTGTCTGGAATAGTTCTGTTAATAGTAATAAAGGTTTACAATGAAAATATTATGCTTTTCTTGTCCTACTTATTCTGTAGTTTAGAATTGCTTAAAAAAAACCTAACCTGTACAATACTATTATAATAGTCTTCAGAAAAAGGTATAAAGTGCAGTTATATCTGAAGAAGAATCAGTGTAATTGGTGATCAACGCATTAGGCTACTCTCATAGTTAGTGGTTACAGAATGTTCATGGTGGTGAACTGGGAGGTTATTGCCTTGTCTGCTGATTAATGGTACATGGAGCTGGACATCTAAAGAGGGAAGAAAATAATAATATGGAATGTGGTCACTGTTTTTATAATTTAGGATCCAAAAGAACCTGACACTCTGCACTTTGTAATTTTGTACCAATACCAAATGCCAGGGACAGAAAAGAAGCAGTGGTGCTGTCCAGTTTAAAAATAATACAGAATTATTGGACGAAGGCAGAGGATTGCCAGTAATTCAATCTCTGGTTCAACCTCACAGTTTATAATGTCATTCAAACCTCTTGATTGGATTACACTCTTGTAATCTACTCTCATCCACCCAGTATCTCCTATGTAATTTAATATTTCTGTTACATGTTTCCTTTGGCACTTTAACCCCATCTCTCTTACATGTGTTTAGTTTTCTGTTTTTTCTAAACACCAATTTATCATTATGATTATTCAAAAACACTTGGATTTTAACAAAAGGTTACTAAGAAATTGCTTGCTTTCATTAAACAGTGTTCATTTCAGTGATGAATATGCTGAGAGTCATATATACATCTGCCCAGAAATACTCATTACAATAATTATTTGCTCTACCTTGTTACATTTTACGGAAAGTTCAATAAGTGAAAACGCATGGAACACCAAGTCCCCAAAACTTCTGTGGATGCAATCCCAACAGTCACATTGGGGTTGCATCCACTTGGTGCTGTCCATTGCTGACCCTGCCCGAGTTTATATGGTCAGCATGCGGCAGGGGAAATCGCGGTCTGTCCACCACTGAGGCCGGGGATGGGGTGGGGGCATGTGGAATGGGTAGCCTGCCTTCACAGCCATCTCCCATGTGGTCCCCTGTGTAAATGGGCCAACACAAGGGGCCACAATGGAGATAGCTGGGGGGGGGGGGGGGGGGCAGGAGTGGGGGTGGCCTTGTGTAACATTGACCCTGCCTTTGCCCACTGAGTCTCATAAGAGTTACTGCAGTAGTCCAGAAGAACCCTCGATTAAACTCAGGTCCCAGGTTCCTTTCAACATTGATCCAACATGGAGATTTTCCTCCATAAGTGTATGGTCTGAAAAGTGGCAGTTTATTCATATTTAGTTTTAGTTTAGTTTAGTTTAGAGATACAGCACTGAAACAGGCCCTTCGGCCCACCGAGTCTGTGCCGAACATCAACCACCCATTTATACTAATCCTGCACTAATCCCATATTCCTACCAAACATCCCCACCTGTCCCTATATTTCCCTACCACCTACCTATACTAGTGACAATTTATAATGGCCAATTTACCTATCAACCTGCAGGGCCCTACAAAATTCATGGTCACATTTTACAAATTTCACAGCCCCAGCATTTTAAGAATTGTGAATTTCACAATTTCACATATTTAAATTGTTAATTTCATGGTGTCGTACCAAATCATGAAAATTAGCTATTTATGACAAAAAAAGACAAGGGGGGTGTGGGGGTTTCTGGTTTCAAATGGCATTTATTGTATAGCCAAAAACGATTGTAAAAAGCTGACTATAAACAGGTCACATTCTTTACTCACTGAAGTCAGTGGTTGAATGTGAGCATGGAGCAACCTGCAACTGTCTCTTTCTTCATTCCATGTCTCTGCATTGTGAACATCTGTCTGTTTTTAGACACCGCTCTCTCCGTGTCCACAGACTTTGTTGTAATTGTCAGATAGTGCTGTGCTAGCCTTGCAAGGTGAGGGTTCTCATTCCATAGAGTTCCAAAACTACAGCACAGGCAAATACAATCAGCTTCTTTTGTAATGCTTTTGTAAGCAGGAATCTCCAGTCAACAGTTGTTGTCAAAGCCAGGAATTGCATCAAATGAGTTTAAATCCACCATCAACAGGTGCATTTGTGCAGGGTCAAAGATACGCACAGCTTTCAGGAATGCTGCAGAAGTTTGTTGAAACCCCTGAGTGCTTTTTCTTCACCACTTGATTCTTCCCCAAGGCAGTAATATTGTTTGAGCTTCTTCGCCACACAAGAAAACACCTGTCGAGTGCAGACATTTAATTCAGTGTCATCAGAGTATTGTTCGTTTCACTGTGCTTCAGCCCAGAACTGCATATCCATTGTTTTATTGTAAGCTTTATGGATTGATATATCAAGATTGAAACCCAGTGATTAAATCCATCAGTCATATAGTATTCTTGGCAACAAACTGAACCTCCTCATTAAGCTGAGCATCGTTTAGAAGGGTTACAATGTCCGTTTAAACCTGTGTTTTCGGTGTCAGTGTGAGCTCTTCTGAGACGAAGTCTGAGTAGTATTTCAGTGAGCTGCATGATACTGTACTGTCCAAAACCAAGAATTCCAATGTGTAATTACTGGCTCTGGAGGAAGGGCGATGTTTTATTTCCCAATTTCAGTCACATTTGCAATCTGTTGCCTGTATCGAAGCTTGCAGCTGGGGCAGTGTTTGAAGATCTTTTTAATGTTGTTGACCAGTTTGTCAACTTTACCAAACTTGCTTTTCCATAGCTCACTGACAAGAGAAATTATATGTGCATGACATGTAATATGGACAGTATTAGGCATTACACTAGGAGCACAGATTTGAAAGATCCTGTCATGTAAGTTGACATTGTCACTAATAAGAGCAGATACTATGTTGAAATCTGCACCATCTTTTGAAATGGTTTTGATTATCATTTGGGAAACTGTGGTGTAATTAACAGCTTCTAAGTGGACGCAGTCTGCGAGCACTGTTGCTAGCTTTCCTGACTCTTTCGACTTACCAGACATAAAATTAAACAAAACATGCAACACATGTCTTGCCCATGGATAGACTCATCACAAATAATTGCAAAAGACTTACGTGTTAATCTGAGACTTCATCCCCTCACAATGTGAAGCAGAAACCTTCAGTAGGTAGTCCTGTCATAGTTTATTTGCACTTGGCAAGCAACCACAATTTTGCACATTAAGTTGAATGAATACCTGCAGTTTTGGGTGATCAAGTTTTTCGAATGGTATGTTGGCACTTGCAAAACATATCAACAAGTTCCATTGTAACCAACTGATGATTTTCTGAGCTCTCTGTCAACTTCTTAAAAAGAGATGAAATTGTTGCTTTTTTTTTGCGTGTTCGTTTTCCAGCAGTATCGTGTCAGATGCTCTCTTTCTGCTGCAATGGCTTTCAGACTCGAAGAGGCGCTGAACCGCTCCACAAAACATTGCAGCTTTATGCAAAACAGTATTACACCATCGGCATGCAGAATTTGGAAGCCAAATTCTTTCACTCAATGTGCTACAGTAATGATTGTGGTGTTTTTGATTTGCTCATTCTGGCGATCTCACTTGTCTGCTAATGCTTGAGACTGCTTCTCTCAAAATTGCACCGGAAGCCCTCCCTCAACTATCAATCAGTGAGTTGAAACTTGTGTCAATCACAAAAACACAACATGTTCGCAACATGCCCAGCAATCAGTGAGGTGAGCCTTGCGTCAATGAATAAAATGGGTGAAGTTCGCAAAATGGCCGATTTCACAGAGGATCCGAGATTTCACGGTCCATGACACATTTTTCATGGCTGTGAATTTGGTAGGGCCCTATTTTTATGGAACCTTACAATCCACAAGTGTTGCTACACTGAAATGAGAACAGAAAGTGCCGGAAATACTCAGCAGGTCTGGCAGCATCTGTGTAGAGAGAAATAGAGTTAACGTTTCAGGTTCTGATGAAGGATCAAAAACCTGAAATGTTAACTCTGTTTCTCTCTACACAGATGCTGGCAGACCTGCTGAGTATTTCTGGCACTTTCTGTTCTCATTTCAGAGTTCCAGCATCCACAGTATTTTGCTCTTATTTCAGTGTTGCTACACTGTTGTGTAAAGCTAATTAAATCAGAGGCTGGAATTTTACACCCCCTCCCCCCCCACAAAGCGTGGGAAGGTGGCGAGGCGGGGGAGACACGTTAAATGGAGCGGGAGGTTCGGAGGGTTCTTCCTGATCTGCTCCCGCCTCTGCTGCCACATAATGCATGGCGGTGGTGAAAAATGGCCCACCTGCCCCAGGCCAATCAAGCCCTTTAAATTGCCACTTAACTGCCACGTAAGGGCCTCTGCCCACCACCACGGGGATTTTACCCATGGCTGGTCGGGCGACCAGGCCCGTGAGAAGCCGCCTGACAAAAGCAGGCAGCTCTCTGATGGCTTGAGGGGGGGAGGCCCTCATGATGAGGCACTCTGTGCCCGACGGAGGGCCACCCCCACTGCCCCAACCACTCCCAACACCCAACATGCCCCCTCAATCAACCACCCTTGCCTTTCTGGGGCCTGACCAATCACCATCAGCAAGGCAACAAAAACTTACCTTGGTTCTGGGCTCCACGACATCTTTGTCATGAAGCTAGGCTACAGTCGCAGTAGTGCTGCTGGGACTTCGAGCTGCCGGCCTGCTGATTGGCCAGCAGCTCTATTAGGCAGGAGTTACAGCCTCAATGAGGTGGAAGTGGGTTAAAGGCCGGGGAACCGTAAAATGCGAATCGGATCCCCAGGCCAGGCGGAATCGGGTTCACCACCAACTTTTAAGTTGGTGGACGGCTGCCGTCCACCAAGGATAAACTCCTGGCCAGAATTAGTAAAACCTGGGAAAACAATTCTGCTCATTCACACCTGGAAGTTTCCGACATGTGGGTTACATATTCCTGACATGAACCTGGAAATTACAGTTGCCATGCTTAATATGTTCATGGGACTTTTCTAGGCCTTCAGTTTTAGTGTACAAAATAAACAGGTTAACGGCTGTGTTAAAATATCAGACAGAGGAATATTATACAAATATTTTAACCATTCATCTTTTAATATCACCAACAGCAATTTCTAGGCTGTTAAGAAGGCCTTTTTTAAATATTTTATTTTTTAATCATGGGCCTGCTTTTCATGTAGTCAGAGCTGCTCATTATTCTGCTATTAACACTCTCTCTGGACTAATGCTTTGTCTTTCATCACCAGCATTAACACATGCTTTGCCTTTGTCCCAGGACAACTTTGATACTCTGCCGTATCAAACACCTTCCCCTTTGTTCTCTCCCCCACTCCCCTCCCCTTCACTAGCTTAAAACCTTATTCTTTTCTAACCTTTGCCAGTTCTGATGAAAGGTCACAGACCTGAAACGTTAACTGTGTTTCTCTCTCCACAGATGCTGCGAGACCTGCTGAGTAATTCCAGCACTTCTTGTTTTTATACCAATGATCTCATGTCGTATTCATCTTTATTAATTAGTTTGGACATTTTCATAAGAATGCTTGAGAATAAGTTTGTTATGGAGTCTCATAATTGAGTTTACCTTTAAGTGGCCACCATAAGGTTTCTCTACTCTAGGCATTCACCAGGGATAATTACAGGAGGCATCTGTTGTTATCGTTATCTTTGGTTGCATCCTGTTGTTATGCCACCTAAGATGCAGACCAAAAATATGTGCATAAGAGTGTAATTACAAATGTTAATTACATAGCAATCCTGTTGGGTAAACTGGGAAAATCCACTAAAAAAATTGCAAATGACCTGGTTACAAGTCAGTGAAACATTAAATGTTATTCTAAATTAAATAGCTGATTATCAGCAAGTGAGTTTGGGGACTCAAAGTATACCCTGTAATTTAACAAAAATGTACTTGACAAATTGACTTTTGATCAGTGCTGGGGATAGAAAGGCTAAAAGTGTTGGTATATAAGAATAGTATTGTCAACATATCATGCAAAATATCTGACTTATGGCTACATTTCACAATCTATTAAGGAACACATATAATTTCCATAACTATCTTGTATAAAGGCTGCTACAATTTAGAAAAACAATTAATGTCAATCCTTAGGCTGCAAATATACTGCAACAATATCGTTAATCTGAAGTCGGGCCTCAAGACTCCCGAGTGAAGAGAAGTGAGATTCTCTGGAACAGGGAACTTCATTTAGCTTTGCTCTGGATTTACAGTAGGCACTGACTCTGGATTTACATCACAACTACTTAGCATCACTACAAAGCAAAACCACTGGAATACTGTTTGCTATCTACTATATCATTTAGAAAGAAACTTGAAATTAAAATACTAGCCTAAAACAATCATATAATTGTTACTATTGTGATCAAGTCTCAGAAATAGAAAGTTTTGTCAGATTCAAGTAATCTCAACCTGAACACTCAGCTTTGAATATAATGTTCTCTATTATATTTTTGTATCTTTATGGTTACTCTTTGGGTCTGTGATGCTGATGTAGAGGATATACAAGTGAAAGCTCAGCAGCATTCTAGCCATGTGACCCATGAGTCAAAAAATCTGTAAATTTGATTTTTTTTTTTCATTTGCTGAATACTATATCCTATTTATACCACATTTTGCAGTGCCTGGCAGGGAAAGATTTCCACTTTCAGTGGCATTTTTAAATGATCAAAAAAGTTAAGACTGTGGCTGCTGAATAACACTTCTTTATCACTTGTTTGCTACATTACAACAGTGACTACTTCAAAAGTACTTCATTGACTGGAAAGTGCTTTGTGATATTCTGAGGTTGTGAAAGGCATTATATAAATGCAAATCTTTCTTTCTTTCCATTCTATAAAGAAATTTTAGATGGAGGAGAAAATGACTGTTGCATGTGGCTTTTTGTTCTTTTAATATGTAAAAGGCACTCACCTGATACTGGAAAACCAAGTAAAGTGGTGTGGAATTGTTTTTCTGCCAGCTTATTTCATTCATAAAATTCCACCTATTCCACGATCATTATTGTAATTCCATTATATTTCTGCAGATTTTTGAGCCTCCATGTGATTTTGGCAATTTAGCTAACTCCAGGCATGTGAAGCATAATTTGTATTTTTCACCCTTTATTCTCTTTTCCTCAGTAACAGCTACTCCAATCCTCAAGATTGTGAATCACGTTGGGGTATAGTGCTACAGGTGTTAGCTGTCCTCCGGTACTCACCTAAGTGGCTATTCTTCATATGTATTCTGGACATTGAGTGCTAGCTGGCTGTTTGACAGGAGGAAAACTGCACCTGAGCATATTCCTGTAGTCACCCAACTCCCATAAGTGAACTCTTCGGAAAAAAAAGAATTGGATTTATGAAGCACCTTTCATGACCACAGGAAGTCCCAAAGTGCTTTACAGCCAATTAAGTACTTTTGAAGTGCGCTCACAGATGTCATACTGCAGCCAATTTGTGCACAGCAAGCTCTCACAAACAGTAATAACCGGATGATTCGTTTTTGTGATTGAAGGATAAATATTGGCCATGATACTGCAATTACTCACATACTCTTCTTTGAAATGGTGCCATGGGATATTTTACGTCCACCTGAGAAGGCAGACGGGCCTCAGTTTAATATCTCATCTGAAAGACGGCACCTCCCACAGTGCAGCATTCCCGCAATATGAATTGGAGTGTCAACCTTGATTTTTGTATTCAAGTCCTGTATGGCAAACATCACTGGATGGTATTAAAGGAAAGGGAACCCTTGCTGAGTTTCTTCCTCTCATTGTAGCATCTCTATTGCCACCCTGACTGAGATTGATCCACTGATTACTGTTATAATTTTTTAATTTTTTGAGTCTTTTTCATTGCTTACCTAATTCCACAGGTATCAAGCAGTGCTCTGATAACTCACCAAAGTGGTCATTCTTCCTGTGTTGCATGTGTGTAGAGAGTGAATGACCATGCAAGGTATCACAGCCAAGCCCAATCCTGTTCTCACACAATGTCCAAAGTTCACACACATGCTTTTTTTTTCAGCAGGGATCATAGGATAAGAATCAAGAGTGGGAATTGCATGTGATTTTACTTCCCCTTTTCCTTATCAAGAGCAATGAGGCCAACTGTTGTCCTGGTTAAAATCAGATAGCTTAGTACAGACCAGGTACTGAACCTGGGCCTCCTTATCTATGGCTTAGTACTTATTACATTGGGTAGTGCCTGTACTCACTAAGCCATCAGGAAGCAATTTACGCTAATAAACTAGTTGCAAAAGCATTTCTTGCATTTAAAAATATAGGTTGCGTTGGAGGCTACTGGTTGCTGTATTTGATTTCAGCTGATAATTAGGACTCTATCATGTTGTGGTAACATTGTTATTAAGGCAATGTGACGAAAAATTGTGTAGGTTGTAACAATGGTGCCATTAAAAGTACACGGCTACCATAGAATACAATGTACTAGCTAGCTTAATCCACAAGGAAGGAGGGGACCCGATGACACTTAAGTAACAAAGTTGCAAGCAAGAGTATGTTTCATGAGGAGAATGAAGAATTCTAATGTTTCTCATTCTATAGTCTTTCATATAAGTAACATTGTAATGTTATTCAGGAAGAAGACTGTTGGTTCAAATCCAATTATCTTTCTCTTCTGTGACATAGCTCTATGTCACATTGGTGCCATTTTCAAACAGGGTGACAAGTAAAACAAAGGCAACTGCAGTTTCATTACTCTTACTCTATTCAATACTTTATCACATAATTGACCTGATTATCAGGTATAAACCTAAAGATTATCTTCAAATTAATAACCTCGTAAATAATAGTCAACATGGATTCAGAAGGGGAAGATTCTGCCTGACCAATTTCATTGAAATTTTTGAGGAACTGACATTCCAAGTAATAAGCTCTGTGAAATGGTTACCTCGACCTCCAAGAGCACTTCACAAACTTCCATACAAACAGCTGTTAGTTAATCTTAAAGCTGTGGTTGGAGTAAATCTTGGGAATTGTAAGAAATTAACCAAAGTGTAGAAAACAGCCGGTCCTTGTTAGAGGAGTTGCACCAGAGTTGGGAAGGGGGAAAGTGCTGAGTACAGTGGTCCAGGGACTTGTATTGAGACCACTGTTATTTCTAATTAAGAGCCAAGACTTGGATTAAAACTCAATCGGTAAAATGCACATATAATAAATCATGAGGGGCAATGGATTTCGGAGCAGAACAGAAGTCTCAAAATTAATTGGATAAAATGTGTAAGTAGACTGAACAATGTCAGATGAAATTTAAAGTACTCACATTAGAAGGAAAAATGGCTGACTAAAGTACTCCATGAATGGTGCTGTAATAGCCAAGGATGAAGTTTAAAGAGACCTAGAAATGTTAATAGACTTGATTTTCAACTGGTCCAACCATTGCAAGCAGCAATCGACAAAGGAAATAAGATGCTAAACTACACAGCCAAAACAATAGTGATGAGTCAAAGGAGGTCATGTTCAAACTGTACAGTGCACTGGTCAGACCTTGAGCACTATATGCCATTCTGGTCCATGAAACACAGGGGAGATATTCAAGCATTGGAGGTAGCACAGACAACAGCAACAAGGCTGGTGTCTAATAAAATCTCAGTTATACGGCAAGACTGGTTTTCAACCTTCAAAGAAATTTTGTCTGAATTACCTATTTAGCTTTTCTTGAATATATTGCCCTGGTCTGGAACTCTAAACAGCAGAAAGACTCAACTTCCAATTTATCAACTCTCTCTAAACCTTAAGGATTCCTAGAAGTCTGGGAACTTTACAAAAAGTTCCATCTTTAAATTACCAACTTACTGGAGGTTTTACAAGCATAGAAAGCACCTTAATACTGAATACATTATGTGATGTAAATTAACTCTTGACAAATATGATTGTCCACTATGTTAATTAAAGCCCTAAACAAATATTCAGTTTAAAATTCATTAAATGCTTAAACTGTCATTATTGGATCATGGAGTATCTCTGTTATGTATTAGAAACATAAGAAGTTTAAATGTATTATTAGCTAAGTAGGTTTATTCAATGGAAAGCTCCAATCTCCATTTTCTAGCCACTGACAACATTCCTCTCTCTGACTGCTTCTGAGGCTGAACCAGCCTGTTCACAAATTAGGTGTCCTATTTAACCCTGAGCTGAGCTTCTGACCCCATATCCACTTCATCACCAAAATCATCGCCACATCAGTGGTTGTGAAACTATTGGAAAAAATTCTGAGGGTCAGGATTAATCTCTACTTGGAGAGGCAGGGATTAATCAAGGATAGTCAGCATGGCTTTGTCAGGGGGAGATCGTGTCTGACTAATTTAATTAAATTTTTCGAGGAGGTGACTAGATGTGTAGATGAGGGTAAAGCAGTTGATGTAGTCTGTATGGACTTCAGTAAGGCTTTTGATAAGGTCCCACATGGGATATTGGTTAAGAAGGTAAGAGGCCGTGGGATCCAAGGCAATTTGGCAAATTGGATCCAAAATCGGCTTAGTGGCAGGAGGCAAAGGGCAATGGTCGAGGGTTTTTTGCGAGTGGAAGCCTGTGACCAGTGGTGTACCGCAGGGATCGGATCTGGGACCCTTGCTGTTTGTAGTGTATATTAATGATTTAGACGTGAATACAGGAGGTTCAGTAAGTTCACAGATGACACAAAAATTGGTGGTGTTGTAAATAATGAGGAGGAAAGCCTTAGATTACAGGATGATATAGATGGGCGGAGCTGTGGCAAATGGAATTTAATCTTGAGAAGTGTGAGGTGATGCATTTTGGGAGGACCAGCAAGGCAAGGGAATATACAATGGATGGTAGGACCCTAGGAATTACAGAGGGTCAGAGGGACCTTGGTGTACTTGTCCACAGATCACTGAAGGCAGCAGCACAGGTAGATAAGGTGGTTAGGAAGGCATATGGGATGCGCCTTTATTAGCTGAGGCATGGAATATAAGAGCAGGGAGGTTATGATGGAGCTGTATAAAACGCTAGTTAGGCCACAGCTGGAGTATTGTGTACAGTTCTGGGCACCACACTATAGGAAGGATGTGATTGCACTGGAGAGGCTGCAGAGGAGATTCACCAGGATGTTTCCTGGGCTGGAGGATTTCAGCTATAAAGAGAGACTGAAAAGTCTAGGGTTGATTTCCTTAGAGCAGAGAAGGCTGAGGGGAGAAATGATTGAGGTATACAAAATTATGAGGGGCATTTATAGGTTAGATAGGAAGAATCTTTTTCCCTTAGCGGAGGGGTCAATAACCAGGGGCATAGATTTAAGGTAAGGAGCAGGAGGTTTAGAGGGGATTTGAGGAAAAATGTTTTCACCCAGAGGGTGGTTGGAATCTGGAACGCACTGCCTGAAGAGGTGGTAGAGGCAGGAACCCTCACAACATTTAAGAAGTATTTAGATGAGCACTTGAAATGCCATAGCATACAAGGCTATGGACCAAGTGCCAGAAAATGGGATTAGAATAGTTAGGTGCTTGATGGCTGGCACAGACACGATGGGCTGAAGAGCCTGTTTCTGTGCTGTATAACTCTATGACTCTAAGATTGCCTGCTTCCACCTCCATAACATTGTCCCTCTCTGACCATACCTCAGCTCATCTGTTGCTGAAACATTCACCTTTTTTTTGTTAATCTCGAGTTGACTATTCCAGTGCATTCCTGGCTGACCTTCCACCTTGCACCGTCCATAAACTTGAGCTCATCCAAAACTCCTTTGCCCATATCTTAATTTGCACCGAACCCCGTCCACCCATCACCATTGTGTTGATTGAGCTATATTAACTCCAAAATAAAAACATAAAATGTTGGAAATGCTCAGCAGGTTTGGCAGCATCTATGGAGTGAGAAACAGAGTTAATGTTTCAGGTTGATCAGTTTTGATGAAAGGTCATCGACCTGAAACGTTAACTGCGTTTCTCTCTCCACACATGTTGCCAGATCTGCTCAACATTTCTAGCATTTTATGTTTTTATGTCAGATATTCAGCAATTGCAGTATTTTGCTATTGTATATTGGCTCCCAGTCCAGCAATGCCTCTCTTTTAAAATCCTCATTATTGTTTTCAAATCCTTCATGGGTTTGCCCTTCCCTTTCTCTGTAACCTCTTCCAGCTCTACAACCCTCCAAGATCTCAGCACTCCTCCAATTCTGACCTCTTGTTCCTTCCTGATTTTCATTAATGCTCTATTAATGGCCGTGCCTGCAGCTGCCCAGGCCATAAACTCTGGATTTCCCTCCCTAAGCCTCTCCACCTCTCTACCTCCTCCTTTAAGATACTCCTTAAAATCTACTTATTTGACAAGACTTTTGGTCTTCTATCTTAACATCTTGTGTGGCTCTTTGTCAAATTATGTTTGATAGTGCTCCCGTGAACAATAACTTGCATTTATATAGTGCCCTCAATGTCGCAAAACTTCTGAAAGTGCTTGCTTCACTGAAGAGTCGAGGGACATTTTACTACGTTAAAGACACTACATAAATACAAGTTGTTGTAGCTGTCCCATACACACCAGTAAGGTTCAAGGTTTGTCCTCAGGCATGTACAGAGTTAGTTAAAGTTAATTACAGTTGGTCTCAGCAAGCATGGGTTTGGGATGGGGAAAATCAGGAAGGGTTCCCATTCCTAATCACTATAGCGACGACTGTTAGCATGTGGACTTTGGGTGAGGACAGGATTGGGCTCTGATGTTGCCCATGTGGATGAATGGCCTGGAAGGACTCATTGTCAAAGCTCGCTTGACCACTTGACTGATGTACAACAGCAGAACTGGTACCTGTGGAACTGTGAAGAAAGGAAAGACTTGCACTTGTATAGCACCTTTCACGACCTCAGTTCCAAAATGCTTTATAGCCAATGAAGTGGTTTTGAATTGTGTTCACTGTTGTAATGAAGGAACGGCAGCCAATTTGTGCACAGTAAGCTCTCACAAACAACAATGTGATAATGACCAGATAATCTATTTCTGTGATGTTGAGGGATAAACATTGGCCATGACACAAGGAGTAACTCCCCCACTCTCCTTCAAAATAGCGCCCTGGGATCTATTAGGTTCACCTGAGTTAGCAGATGGGGGTTCAGTTTAATGTCTCATTCCGAACGTCTGGCACCAAAGTTACTGCCCTGGAGTGTCAGCCTGTATTTTGTGCTCAAGTCTTAAGAGTGCATAATGAACTCACAACCTTTTGACTTAAGATTCAAGAGTGTGAGCGCCGAGCCACAACTGACTCGCATTACCCTAATAAAGTCAGTTGAAAGAGGAAAGAAATTGCATTTATAATATCTTATCACGTCCATGGATGTCCCAAAGCGCTTTACAGCCAATGGATTACTTTTAAAGTGTAGTCTCTACTCTTATGTAGGAAAATCTTCCACAAACTGCAAATGAATGAACGGCCAAAAATATATACGGTAATGGGTGAAGGAGGAATGTTGGCCAGGTCGCCAGGAGAATTCCCTCGTGAAAGAATTATCCTCAGGAGAGAGGAGGGGAGAAAATTGATGAGGACAAAATATTATTAGATATTCTTTTGACTAGTGCAGTTAAAGACGCTGATCTGGTCCCCCGTTTTCTGTAGAGCCTGGGGCATAAGTAGTAGCACTCCATGAAAGGCGGCTGAAAATAGCAGATTCATTGCATTAATGAGGAAGTGAGAAATCGTTCCAGTTCTGACATTAACAAAGTGTGACATTTCCGGTTACAATGCAGCGGGGTCATTTTTTTTTCTGTCAGCCGGGATTTATTCAGACACCTGTTGGACAAATAACACCAAAGGAGGCAGTTAAAAGTTCTGTAACTTCAGATCGCATGAAAAAAAAAAGTGACTTCACTCTTAACTTATATAATTAAAAAAAAGCTTATAAATAGGTTCTCTTTCATCATAAATAGGAGACAAAGATACTGTTACATTTCACAGTTGTGGTTGGTGAACGTCACCGCTTTCTCAGCCTGGACAGACTCTAGTCCCCTCCTTTTCCCGGGAACATGAGGAGGAGCTGCCGGGAAGACGTCAGCCCTGCGGGGTCCTGACGGCTGCAAGCTGGTCCAATGAGCTCTCTCCACATGCGGCCACTCGAGGTACCGCCGTGAGAAAGGCCCCTGCCACTAAAGTGTTATAAACGTGCTGCCGCCGGTGGCTGCTCGCTCACATTCATTCAGATGAGCGAGTGGCTGCGAATTTGTCTGCTTCAGAGCGCAGCAACAACTCGCTTCCCGTGTCGCAGTCCTGCGGTTCCTCACTACACATAACCTTTCAGAGAGGGGAAACCAAAAAAAAACCAAGGATATTGATTTCTGTTTAAACTGTATTCACAGAGAGAGAGAGAGAGAAAGAAGCAAGTGATAGAGGGTTAAAACAATCTTTAAAGCGTTTATATAATTTTTTTTTAAAAACCCCCATTGACTCGAAGCTTCATTGCCTTCCTCCAGCCCGCTTGTCTTTCTCCCCCTTCATTGTGTGTCAGCTTCTCGTGAGGAAGGAAGCCTCCGTCCCCGGACAAGAAACCGCAACAGTAAAGGAAGGAAACCTGGAGTGAAACCATGGAGAAAGCGCACACAAAGACTGTGGATGAAGTTCTAGCCTATTTTAACGTCAATGAGACAACGGGTCTTAGTTTGGAACAAGTCAAGAAACACAAGGAGAGATGGGGACCGAATGGTAAGTACTGGCATAACTCCTGCCCTCGATCTTCCGATGTGTCGCGCGTTATTTTTTTTTTCCCCCCTCTCCCCAAGTTCTTTTCTTTTCTCTTTTTGTTGCATTAGGCCTTATTGCAATGTGTGAAGCCGGCATCTCTGCGTGAGGCAGACCGAACATGGCTGACTCACCGCGATCTCTGAATTTTAAATTGTATGAAAGTCACATTGTGGGTGGTGGGGGGGAATGCAGTATAACCTAAAATTTTAAACATCCTGTTATTGTTTTGCTTTCAAAAAAAATTGGAGATCGCAAAGTCGTTTCATATTCGAAACCAAAATCTTTACTGTTGTAATCGTTAGTTTGGCTTATCCTGCCGATTTGCAGCGGAAATATTATTTGTATTCCAAAATGTAATCTCCGAAGTAAGGGAGTAGTAGCACAACAGTCTGTTGGGCTAGCATCTTTTTTATTTAAACTGCGCTTTTTACCTAGACTCTGGTGTACCACTCTTCACGGCAATACAGGATACTCGTGGTCTAAGTGGTTCCCTTTCATTTCAAGCGTGACTTTGTGCCCTTGTATAGAAGTCCAATGTATTTGCATGTTTTAATGCAGTTTTCTTTTTCTCGCATATTCCATGGTGGCGCTACTCATTAACAGAACTACCAGCAGAAGAAGGTATAGTATATCACAAAATGTCTTTAGGACTACATAATGTTTAAAAATAATCGCAACTCAATATTTTGAATGATGAACTGACAGTTTCTTCTTGTTTCAGGCAAATCGTTATGGGAACTTGTGGTAGAACAATTTGAAGATTTATTGGTCAGAATTCTACTCTTGGCAGCTTGTATATCATTTGTGAGTATTTTTTAAAATCAAATTTATGTCTCAATGTCAAGTCTTCTGCTACATATATATATATAGCTTTTATTATTAGGAAATTGAGTACAAACTAATCTGTACCCTTACACAGTAACCATGACTGGAATGGTGTGTGGTATTTTCGTCCAGTCTGTCTTGATAAAAGTAAGGTGACAATTGCAGCTTTTTGATGAGGGCAAGACTGATGTCTGCAAAGATGATACACTTCTGTTGACCAAATTTGGCCAGTGACCTTCATGGGGACATGTGTGGTATCTCCTCTCTCCTTGACTTTTAAGGTTTATAGCATGCCAGTTAAAATGGTTTTGGGTCGGCATGACAATAATAGAAAACAATGTTCGGTCCTGGATTGGGTTACACTACTTAATGCAGTAGCTGTACTTGTTGTATTGGTTACCCAATGGCAGACAGAAATAAATGTTCTCGACATATGTGTGAGTACCAAATGTTCTGCTAAATTGAGTTTTAATTGAAGTAGTTATCAGTTGCTACTTTGTGGTGTAAAGCACCATCTTCATCAGGTTGTTGGCATACATAAGCTAGTAGTATAGAGTTTAACTTATGAAAAGTGAATTAAACACTGAAATGACTTGGGCACCTTGGTAATTTTGTTTCATTCAGTTCGTTTAAGCTCTTGTTTTATACTGTTGTCACAATTTTTCAGAAAACATGAACCATTTGCAAGCTAGTTTTAATATATTTTTGTGTGTGATTGATCTAATATGGGGTAGAGCACTTCTCATTGGAGCGAGTGTGCTTCTCTCGGTATTAACACTCAACGTTCAATGTTTTAATTTAACAAGATTGCTGCAACAGATGACACTCTATCAAAGAGCTGTGATTTATCTGTGAATCTCATAAGTGACATTGGTGTGTATAACTTTCAGTTGCCAAAGTTGGCTTATCCTTCTAGTGAGATTTATAATGTCTGATTAACTGATTCCAGGAAGAAAGAACAATTCAGCATGGGGAGTATTAATGGGAGAGCTCTTACTGGAAGAGTGAAATTATACTGATGTCCAAGTTTTGTAAAAATACAAATTCTAAAGGATAATAATGCTTTTAAAATATGATCTTTGAGTAACTATTGAAAAATTACATACGGCTCCTTTGGTTTAGTATATAGTAATAACTTTGCCAGGAGGCTCTCAACAGTAGGGAATACAGCTTGTATATCGAGGATGGGGAGGTGACTCGTCACAGATGACTAAAGATATTTTAGGGAGAAATAGTACAGTAAATGGTCTGGGTATAATGGACTCTAAATATGCAGTTCAAGCACAAATATATTTACATTTATCTGAAAAGAGGAGTATAAGCTGCAAGTTATTTATAGCCGACATTATTATAGATTGTTTAAGGAAGTTGGTGCAGTGTGCAAGAGCTTCCAAACACCTTGGAAATTCTCTCAAAATCCACACAAATGAAAACACTGTTCCCACATTATATTCTTAATATTGAAGTATTACAGAGTATGAGAAATGTACTGTAAAACAGTCAGATAGACATATAGTGCAAGTTTATACATACTTTCAGTTTGTACAGGGGTGTGGCAGCCTTGTTATACATTGGACTTTCAACTAATAAGTCTAACTTCAACTCATTCTTTTTTAATGTCAGAGGGCTGCTTTTGCATGTCATAGCTGGATTTTCTGGGGAAGAAAAAAAATTGGAGATGGTGATTATATCCTTTGCTGAAAAGCACTCTCTTCTCTCCTCTCCCCCCAACCACCAAACTTAATTATTCTCATTCCTTGCATGATGATAGTCATCCTCCAGTATATTCCCCAAGTGGCGGTTCATCAAACATGAGCATTGGCAGACCTTTTGACTGCAGAAGCCACTATAACTGAGCTCCATGCTGTTCTTGTCCAATCCCAGTGTTCAGACATTCACTTCCAGATGGAGTCGCTGAATTAGGAGACCAAAGCTGGCTTTCCCTTATCTCATTTTGAGGCTCATTGTAGCACTTCCATGAGTGTTCCAGTTGAAGCCAACTTTGAATCTGTTTGCCTGATGGGAAAAGGGATTCCAGCCTCCTGCAAAAAGGGGATTGGGCAGAAGGCATTGATGGAATAAAATTTCCAAAAAAACTAAACAAATGTGTTTAATGGAATAGAACATTATGAACAGAAAATCAAAACCACTCCTTTTAAAGCCAAAGCTTTAGATTCAAAGTGCAATAGTAAACTAGCACAAATACTGAAATACACAGTGGACAGTTAGCAGCTGTAAAGAAAAAAAAAACGCATTACGGTTTTGGCTGCAGATGCTTAATCAGGATTGAAAGGTAAGTAAACCTTTTAATGGACAGAACAAAGAAGTGGGGTAAATTAAGTTTTAACTAGTAGAATGGCCAAAAAGCTTCTTTGAATCATAGAATCATAAAAAGTTTAAAGCACAGAAAGAGGCCACTTGGCCCATCATGTCTGTGCCGGCTAAAAATTGATCCTCCTATTCTAATCCCACCTTCCAGCATTTGGTCCGTCGCCCTGCAGATTACGGCACTTAAGGTGCATATCCAGGTTCCTTTGAGTTGAGGGTCTCTGCCTCAACTAATATAAAAGCAAAATACTGCAGATGCTGGAAATCTGAAATAAAAACAAGAAATGCTGGAACCACTCAGCAGGTCTGGCAGCATCTGTGGAAAAAGAAGCAGAGTTAACGTTTCGGGTCAGTGACCCTTCTTCGGAACTAGCAAATATTAGAAATGTCAAAGGTTATAAGCAAGTGAGGTGGGGGTGGTGCAAGAGATAACAAAGTAGATTGGACAAGGCCACGTAGCTGACCAAAAGGTCACGGAGCAAAGGCAAACAATATGTTAATGCCTCAACTCTGCCTCAACTACCCTTTCAGGCAGAGAGTTCCAGAACCCCACCACCCTCTGGGTGAAAATGTTTTTCCTCATCTCCCCTCTAATTCTTCTACCAATCACTTTAATTCTATACCCCCTCATCACTGATCTCTCTGCTAAGGTGAATAGACCCTTCACCTCCACTCTATCCAGGCCCCTCAAATTTTTATCCACTTCAGTCAGATCTCTCCTCAGCCTTCTCTATTCCAAGGAGAACAACCCCAGCCTATCCAATCTTTCCTCATAGCTGCATTTTCCCAGTCCTGGCAACATCTTCGTAAATCTCCTCTGTACCCTCTCCAGTGGAATTACGTCCTTTCTGTAATGAGGTGACCAGAACTGCACAAACTACTCTAGTTGTGGCCTAACCGATGAGTTATGCAGTTCCAGCAAAACCTCCCTGCTCTTAAATTCTATACCTGGGCTAATAAAGGAAAGGATTCCATATGCCTTCTTAACCACCTTATCGAACTGTCATGCTACCTTCAGGGATTTTTGGACATTCATTCCAAGGTCCCTCACTTCCTCTACACCTCTCAGTATTTTCCCATTTATCGTGTATTCCTTTGCCTTGTTTGACCTTCCCAAATGCATCACCTCACACTTCTCCAGGTTGAATTCCATTTGCCGTAATAAAAGCAAAATAATGTGGATGCTGGAAATCTGAAATAAAAACAAGAAATGCTGGAACCACTCAGCAGGTCTGGCAGCATCTGTGGAAAGAGAAGCAGAGTTAACGTTTCGGGTCAGTGACCCTTATTCCGAAGAAGGGTCACTGACCCGAAACGTTAACTCTGCTTCTCTTTCCACAGATGCTGCCAGACCTGCTGAGTGGTTCCAGCATTTCTTGTTTCGAATTCCATTTGCCACTTTTCTGCCCATCTGGACCAGGCCATCAATATCTTTCTGCAGCCGACAGCTATCCTCCTTGCTATCTACCACACAGCCAATCTTTGTCATCTGCAAAATTCTTGATCATGCCTGTGTGCAGTTCTGGTCACCTCATTACAGAAAGGATGCAATTGCACTAGATAGGTACAGAGGAGATTTACGAGGATGTTGCCAGGGACTGGAAAAATGCAGCTATGACGAAAGATTGGATAGGCTGGGGTTGTTCTCCCTTGGAAGAGAGAAGGCTGAAGGGAGATCTATTGAATGTATAAAATTTTAAGGGGCCTCTGTGGAGATGCGGCCAGACCCGCTGAGTATTTCCAGCATTTCTTGTTTGTGTTTCAGGTTTCCAGCATCCGCAGTATTTTGCTTTGATTAACCTGTGCCATTCTAAGTGACAGTTTATCCTGTCTCTCAGAATAGATTCCAATAATTTTCCCACTACTGAGGTTAGACTGTCTGGCCTGTGATTATTCAGTCTATCCTTCGCTCCCTTTTTAAACAGAAGTACAAGGTTAGCAGTTTGAGTGGAAAGAGGTGGAAGCTGCTGGAGATCATCTTGGTGAGGCAGTTGGGGCATTAAAGAGCAACAGGCAGTGAGGATAACTAACTTAGTGAAATTCAAAGGAGAAATACTGAAGCACAAAGATGTGCCAGCCCCCAAAAGGAGACCAGCTTCCTGAGTGCAGACCATTTGTTACATCTGTGTTCTGATGAAGGGTCTGCACCCAAAAACCTACTGCCGCTGTACTTAACAATTTTCACTATCTTTTATGAAGTCCATCACTGAGATAATGTTTTTTTTTTACAACTCTTCAGCTGTTCAAAAAGCCTGCTTTAACATCTGTACCAGTTTGCGCTCTCCCTGCCCCCCTTTACCCCTCCCTCCCTCCTCTCTGCCCCATTTTCTCTCCCTCTGTCTTCTCCCCTTCTTCCTCCTCTCAAGCTTCCACTTTGCTGCCCCCTCTGTTTATCCTATTCACCTCTCTTGCTGCTCCTCTCTCTCTCTCTCTCTCTCCTCTCTCTCTCTCTCTCTCTCTCTCTCTCTCTCTCTCTCACCCTCTCTCTCTCTCTCTCTCTCTCTCTCTCTCTCTCTCTCTCTCTCTCTCTCTCTCTCCTCTCTCTCTCTCTCTCACTCTCTCTCTCTCTCACTCTCTCTCTCTCTCTCTCTCTCTCTCACTCTCTCTCTCTCTCTCTCTCTCACTCTCTCTCTCTCTCTCTCTCACCCCCTCTCTCTCTCTCTCTCTCTCTCTCTCTCTCTCTCTCTCTCTCTCTCTCTCTCTCTCTCTCTCTCTCTCTCTCTCTCTCTCTCTCTCTCTCACCCCCTCCTCTCTCTCTCTCTCTCTCTCTCTCTCTCTCTCTCTCTCACCCCCTCTCTCTCTCTCTCTCACCCCCTCTCTCTCTCTCTCTCACCCCCTCTCTCTCTCTCTCCCCCCCCCCCTCTCTTCTCCCTCTTCTCCCCCCCCCCCCCCCCCCCCCCCCACACTCTCTCCTCTCTCCGCCGCCCCCCTTCGTTTTATCCGCACCCAAATCGTGGACCTGCCTTTTCTCTCTAGATGCTAATGAACCTGCTGTGTATATTTTTAGTATTTTCTGCTTTTTAAAAAAAAACAATACAAGATTTGCATTTTTTTTTCGTACCATGGTACCTGCTGAGATCCACTGTTGCCAGCACATTCCATGTGTCATACCTGACCTAGTGGTAATGTAGTCTAGTGCAAGGCTATACTGCAGCACTGATCATGGGGTTGTAACTCCTTCTTAACGAATAAATTGGATCAGCTTGTATCATTTTGGTAGCAATCCAAAACAAAATACATTTGTTCGCAATGCTAGCACTGTACCCAGTTAATAAATAATGACTGTGATGTTTAGGCATCAGTTTTGAGAACTAATCTGTTTCTACCTCAAAGAAAATAACTAGTGATCAGTTAGTAAGACTTAGTTAGGTGAATACAGGAGAACAGCACACCGAAATGAATGCTGGGGTAATTAGCAAATAAAATTGGGATTTTGGAAATAATTCAGAGTCCTGGTTTCTGCATAGCAAAGCTGAAGAGAAAACTATGAAAAAACAAGTGAGTTATTTTGAAAACTGAATGAGTAGAGGAAAGAAGTATCCTAATACTCCCTTTCACTTGAGGCAACGTCAAAGCTGCTCATCAACGAAAGGACTCACTATCTGTTAAGGTAGGGGCAGTCCCCAGCGTAACCATGAAATGCTGGGAAGATATTGCAGATTGACCTGCCACAGTGAAAGGTTCTCATTGTTCTTGCCAGCTGAAGCATGCTGTAGTTCTATATTGCAGCCTACAAGAAGTCACCCCGTTTAGATCTTAAGTCAAGTAGAAATGTTTGACCTACAATTAAACTAATCCATTTTTACCATCTCTTGCATGCAGTCTGTATTGCTGAAGTGTACATCAAGGCAGTTTGTTATGGTTGTCCAGAACTCAACTTTTGTATGCTGAGTCTAGGAAAAGATGACAGGCCAAAGTAATGTGATTTAGGAGAAAAATTAACTTTTTGCTACAAAGTTATTGTATTCTCTTTTCCTTACTTTAGCCCAAATGAAGCTGCTTTTTCATTCTTCCAGCCTTCTAATCAAAATTGAGGTTGCACATGCTTTTTTTTTTTTGCAATGCAGTATGCCTGTTGTGTTCAATCTGCTGATGGCTTCATTACAGTGAAGGTGCGTGGAGGAGGAAATTTGGTGACTATGTTGCATAGGACCCTTGCGCAATTTCTAGTAATCCTACTAAGACATTGGTGGAGTTTGGTAGCAGGTTCACTTGACTGGAGAAGGTGCATAGTGCCAGGAAGAGCAGAGGAAGGAAACAAAATAGGAAGGGGGGAAGAAAGCTTGTGATCGTATAATTTTTAAAACGTATTTTCTAACAATATTTAAGAATGGCAATTCTTGTACAGTACATCTCAGATTTGTCGTTTGACTGATTTTATATGGCTGCAGCAAATTCGTATTCGAGGACTATTCCCTCCAGTAGCGATGGGTAACTTGAAGCTGCTATCTAGTGTGTTTGATGCTGAAGAAAGGCATTAAATTTTCTTTACATTAAATGTAAATGTTTTTGCATTTTTCTCTGCCTGTCTGGCGTGTGTTTGCATATGTTTATGGGTGGCTTATTGGTGCATTTAGTTTATGCAGGTTATACTTTTTTATTTTTAAGCCATCTGTA